>NC_058082.1:337338121-337558382 GCF_014858855.1 Bufo gargarizans | reverse complement strand
TATATTATATATAAGCAGAAAGAATCCGGAATGCACTCCAAAATAAACGTGAAACAAGTGATTTATTCACCCATAAAAAGGCACAACTCGCGACGTTTCGGCTCACAGAGCCTTTCTCAAGAAAGGCTCTGTGTGCCGAAACGTCACGAGTTGTGCCTTTTTATGGGTGAATAAATCACTTGTTTCACGTTTATTTTGGAGTGCATTCCGGATTCTTTCTGCTTCTATAATACTTGAGGTATTGCCGCTACCTTGTACTGGACAGTGCACCCACACTCAGGTTGATGCTCCCGCTGGATTTCTTTGTTTTTCTATATATATATATATATATATATATATATACACACACACACATACACATACACACATGTAGATATACGATATGACACAGAAGACTGAGGTAAATGCAGCACAGCTCGCGGGGCTGAGGTAATTTCCCCTCTGGGGAAACAAGAGGTGATGGTAACATGAAGGTCTGACTCCAACGTCATGTCCATGAGGGAATAAATGACGGACAGGACCACGTACACTCTCCTGTGCGGCTCACATTGCAGCCATACGAGTCCTTCCCCTCAGAGACCGGGAGAAGATGGAAAGCCTTGACAATGGCTATGCACGCACAGGTGGTAACCAAAGCGAAGGTTAATCCCCATTGTCACACAGGTTCCAGCCGCCTCCTTCCCGAGTGACATCAGCCATGGTCTCCCAGGTCACAGCGAGGTGGCCGGTCCTTGGCACAGAACGGGAGCCCGCACCGAGAACAGGCCCGTATCCAGACGTTGTGAGGGGAGGCTCAGCCCATGGCAGACAATTGCCTGCATAGGGGGAGGGGAGCGCTCTCCAAACTCCAAAGTTTAAAAGGAAGAATAGAACGAGGCATGGAAACATGGACGGGGCGGGCAGGGATGCCTCGGACTTTGTGAAGGAATGTGGGCTCTTCAATTAGACAAGGACTTCCTGCCCAGCAAGTAACGGTCCTCAGGCAGCGGCAAGTGACAACCGCCGCAGGGCACAGCTCGTCCTGCGAGTCCCCGGGGACCGGTCACAGGGTGGGGTGAGCCCTGGACAGCATGACGGGGCATGGAAAAGTTGTGGGAGATGAGTGACACAAGCCGGGCGCCTCACTACAGAGCCGTGCTCCCCTCCAGCGATCAACCCCGCCCCCTCCCCGAACTCTACTCACCGTACACCCTGCAGAGGAGCAGCCAGGCGAGGGCAGAGCGCGCCAGTCCAGCAGCACAGCCTCTTCTCCACGCCATGATTGTGCGCGGAATGCCGCCTGCCCTCCTCTCCCCAAATCGCAGCTGCCGAATGGAACACAACGCGGTTCCCTAGTCCCAGCCTCACAATGCTAGGAGCATGGAGGGGGGGTGGCGGCTGGGATGCGCCGCAGAACCCGAGCCGACTGGGAGGGGCTAGGCCAGACAGATCTCAGAGGTCACCCGAGAGCTGCTGGGGACCCCTGGAATGGCCATGGGTGACCCCCGCCAGCCCCTGGCAACCGGAGAGATCCGCCCTGGATTCAGGGGAAGCGGCTGCTGTATAGCGGGGAGGAGGCGGCGTGTACAAAGTGCGAGGGCTCACTGGTTACGTATGCTCCAACACGTCCCCCGGTGTCCCCGGACACTCGCCCTGGCGGGTAGAAGCCTGCCATCTGCACTGTCAACAGGCTCTGAAGTCCATGGTCACTGGACACACGAGGAATCCACACACAGATACATAGGTCCAAGCTCTTAGATATGAGGTGGATAGACCCATAGCTATTAGATGGATGAATATAGCTAGATGGATATGAGGGAGATAGATTGATGGATATGGGATGAATGGATAGATATATGTGAGGTAGATAATGAGATGGATAGGGAGATGTATGGATAGATACATAGATATGAGATAGATGGATATATATATATATGTGAGATGGATATGAGGTAGATAGGTATGAGATAGATTGATAGCTATTGGATGAATGGATCGATACATATGAGACGGATGGATAAATATCTGTGAGATAGCCTCATGAGATGGAGAGATATATGTGAGATGTATGGATAGATACATAGATATGAGATGGATAGATATATGTGAGATGGATAGATATGAGATAGATACTAGATATATGTGAGATGGATAGATATGAGATAGATGGATAGATATATGTGAGAAGGATAGATATGAGATAGATACATAGATATGAGATGGATAGATATATGTGAGAAGGATAGATATAAGATAGACAGACAATGAACTGCTGTTCTATAGGCAGTGAAGTATTGGAACCTCACACGGATGGCTGTGCAAACCTAGTGAACTTCTTTCCTCCATTGAGTCTGCCATCTTGGAATCCCGGTGACCCATTGTGTCTCTGTTGGTTTATTGTGCATTCACATTGCATAGGATCAGGTTGTATCTCAGTGTGACCCAGCACCATCAGGTAAGCTTCGTCTCCATGGCAAATGTCGCCAGTGTAAGAGAAAGCTTTCCCTGACATTCGCACTCTTGGACAGCAGTTCCAGCTTCTTGTGATGAACAGATATCCTGCCTGTATGTACAAGATTGAATTCGATCACACACATCATCTTCAGATTCATGAACATGATCAGGTGACGTGGCTGGACCTTTGCTTCTACAAACGTATCTATCAATAACCATGCATTGCTGCAGTGCCTGTCACCCCCCAAAGCCCAGATTTATCATTGTTGGCCGCTATGAGCAGAGAATAGATCTGCCTGTATGTACAAGATTGAATTCGATCACACACATCATCTTCAGATTCATGAACATGATCAGGTGACGTGGCTGGACCTTTGCTTCTACAAACGTATCTATCAATAAATCCATGCATTGCTGCAGTGCCTGTCACCCCCCAAGCCCAGATTTATCATTGTTGGCCGCTATGAGCAGAGAAGAAGACTGCTGGCCATCTTGCCACTTTATCTGTTAGGCCTCTTTCACAGGTACCCATTTATTTTAATGTGTTTACCACGGAGACTAGTTTGGCATCAGTGTTCAGTGGCTTTCACGGACCATTGCTAGGAGATGCTCTGGAAACTAATTTTCAGCCTAGCAGTGTACATGAAATATGGATGACACACGGAGGGCAAAAAATGGACACACGGACCAAACACAGATCCTTCATAGACATCTTAATGAATTCACAGACCATCTTTTCATGGATGTCATCACAGACATGTAGATGTGAAACAGGCTTTATTGGTACAGTCTACAAGATCCAGCAGCTTCTCCCCTGGAGCCATTCCTAAGCCCATATCTCCTTGTCTGTTTCAAAGAGAAACGGCACAGGCCCTAAAGCTGCTTACTACCTACCTCAGTAGTGCAGTCGTTATCTCATATGTTTTTTAATAAGTAAGGCTACTTTCACACTTGCGTTCGGAGCGGATCCGTCTGGTATTTGTACAGACGGATCCGCTCCTATAATGCAAACGATGGTATACGTTCAGACGGAACCGTTTGCATTATATTTCACTTAAAAAGTCTAAGTACCATTTGTACTTTACATTGAAAGTCAATGGGGGCAGATCCGTTTGAAAAATGCACCATATTGTGTCACCTTCAAATGGATCCACCCCCATTGACTTCCATTGTAACTCTGGACAGATCCGTTTGCCTCCGCACGGCCAGGCGGACACCCGAACGCTGCAAGCTGCGTTCGGGTGTCCACCTGCTGAGCAGAGCGGAGGACAGACGGTGCCAGACTGATGCATTCTGAGCGGATTCACTCAGAATGCATTAGGGCTGGACGGATCCGTTCGGGGCCGCTTGTGAGAGCCTTCAAACGGAACTCACAAGCGGAGCCCCGAACGCTAATGTGAAAGTAGCCTAAAAAGACTCGTATCCATCTAGTTCAGCCTTTTCTAGACCTAATTGATCCACAGAAAAGCAAGAAACAATCTTCTGGGTGATTGTAGACTATTTTGCCTCATAAAAACAAAAGAGATTCCTTTCCGACCCAACAAAAGCAATCTGATCATTCCCATGAATTACATTGAACAAAAAAATAAACAACACTTTCGGTTTTGCTCCCATTTTGCATGAGCTGAACTCAAAGACCCATTACTCTCAAATATTGTTCACAAATCTGTCTAAATTTGTGTTAGTGAACACATCCCACCTCACAGGTGTGGCATATCAAGGTGCTGATTGGACAGCATTGGATATTGCACAGGTGTGCCTTAGACTGCCCACGATAAAAGTCCACTCTGAAATGTGCAGTTTGATCACACAGCACAATGCCACAGATGTCGCAACGTTTGAGGGAGCGTGCAATTGGCATGCTGACTGCAGGAATGTCTACCAGAGCTGTTGCCCGTGCAATAAATGTTTATTTCTCTACCAATAAGCCGTCTCCAAAGGCGTTTCAGAGAATTTGGCAGTACATCTAACCGGCCTCACAACCGCAGACCACGTGTAACCACACCAGCCCAGGACCTCCACATCCAGCATGTTCACCTCCATGCACATTTCAGAGTGGGCTTTTATATGCCACACCTGTGAGGTGGGATGGATTATCTCGGCAAAGGAGACGTGCTCACTAACACAGATTTAGAGAGATTTGTGAACAATATTTGAGAGTAATGGGTCTTTTGTGTATGTAGAAAAGGTTTCAGATCTTTGAGTTCAGCTCATGCAAAATGGGAGCAAAACCGAAAGTGTTGCGTGTATATTTTGTTCAGTGTAGTTTAAAAGGGTGACTGGCAGCAGCGTTTCCCCCATTTAGCACACATGCATGCTCTGCTGAACGCTATGTACTGTCTATTGCCAGTCTAAAAGTCCTTTTACATGATCTTACAGGGGATTATCAGGAATGAAACCGTTCATTGCTGATAATTGCCAGATTGTCAAAGGGAGATGAGAGCTGTATGTACACATACCTCTCAACCATCCCAGATCTGAGGGGACATTCCCCGGAGACAACTGCCTGTAATGATGAAGCAGAGTCCTCCGTCCGCTCCCTGCTCCATTATTCCTGCCCCCTGTCTATGCTCTACAATGCGGGTCTGGGCCAGCCGGGGAGCTCAAGTGTGTGGACTGCTATTGGTGTTGCTGCTGGGGAACTAGGTAAGTATGTGGAGTTTATTTATTTTATTGCCTGTGAAGGGGGCACGGCACTGGGCATATCAGTGTGAGGGGGCACAGCACAGGGCATATCAGTGTGAGGGGCACAGCACTGGGCATATCACTGTGATGAGGCACAGCACTGGGCATATCATTGTGAGAGGACACAGCTGGACATATCACTGTGAGAGGGCACATATCTGGTATAACTATTGCCAGCGAACACATGCGGGCTGCCATCTTTAGTAAGGTAGACTCACCAGTCTGGCAATGCACAGGTAAGCCCTTACCTGTGCCGGGAGCCGGTCTGAAATCAAATGCAGTCACTGTGAGCAGGCAGTTCCGAGAACAGCCCGATGAAGGCCTCACAGTGACTGCATTTGATTTCAGACCGGCTCATGGCACAGGCACAGGTAAGGGCTTACAGTGTGCCATCGCCGGACGGGTGAGTCTACCTTACTAAAGATGGCTGCCCGCATGTGTTCACTGGTGAACACTGCAAACTGAACATCACTGCCCAGGATGCCAATGCAGACAAGGTCGGTTTGGATAACAGTAATGGTTTCTGGTTAAGTAGGTTTTTATTGAAGTAGAGTATATATAAAAAAAAGGAAAACAATGGAACAACTACACACAATCCAATGCAAAAAAATTAAAATCACAAGATTTACAGATACAAAATCAAGGCACAGCCAAACATCTCAAGTGTCTATTGCTAATGTCATCTCAACTAGCATTGGCACTAGCATAAAGAAAATAGGCAAGGTAAGGGGGGATATGTAGAAAAATAAAACCTTAGACATAGGCCTCATGCACACAAACGTATTTGATTCTGTGTCCGTCCTGTTTAGTTTGCGGGTAGGATACAGACCCATTCATTTCAATGGGTCCGCCAAAAAAAAAAACGGCTGGCCAACAGATGTCAAAACACAAGCGGTCATGTGCATGTAGCCATAGCCTTATAAATAAGGAGGAGGGATAGTGCATATTGTCCAGGTTAAGACATGCCATTCATTCTGGGTTCAGTACCAAACCAGGTGGTTGAGATCCAGCTAGAGAATTCAGAAAGTCACCAAAATGTGACCGAGTAATCCACTGTGGGGTAACAGCAATTTTCTCTAAAGTCAGCACAGCTAAAGCATGTCCAGATAGCAATGTCTGCCATACAAGCAGCCTATTCTATTCATGTAGTTACTACCTTTCAATCAGCTGCTGTAGGTAGTTGGAAAGTCTCGCTGGGATTTCTTGTACTTGCAGCTTGTATACCACCTTCCTGCTGTAAATGTCTGAGCACTTCAGAGATAAGACGTTCACTAGAATGGAGCATTGACATTTCTCATTGTCTGGTAATACCACAATGTTTATCATCTTGATGATGCAGATTTCACCACCTCTCCTCACTATATCACTGACCCACATTATCCTCAAGGAACCAATGAGAAGCTTTCCACAGCTTTTGTCATTCTACAAGACTAAGCAAGTCATCCGTATCCAGTGATCCCAAGTTGATGACATTTGTGTCCAAGCGAGGGTGCTTACTGGGAAATCACTTCAATGGCATAAATGGGCAAAAGGCTTATGTTCTATGATGGCTACATGTGAAGGATTAGGTTCTTGTGCCATTTAGGCTACATGAACGTTGTTTGTTTCCGTGTCCGTTCTGTTTTTTTTGCGGATAGGATGCAGACCCATTCAGTTCAGTGGGTCCGCAAGAAATGCGGACAGCACACCGTGTGCTGTCCGCATAAGCATGTTTGTTCTGTAGCCCCACAAAAAAAAAAAAATACAGAACTGCAAAACACATACGGTTGTGTACATGTGGCCTTATCCAGGATTAGGGCCCGGCCACACGGTGCGGCTGTGTCACATACAGGATGAAGACTGCACTCTTTAGGGTAGCTTCAGACATCCAGTGCAGAATACAGGCTCCGTGTGTGAGCGTGAGCCCCGTTATGGGCACTGCTAGTTTCTCAGGAGCACATGGCATTAGGCCTACTGCACACAAACGTTTTTTTCCATTTTTGGCGTTCCATATACGGAACCATTCATTTCAATGGATCCCCTCAAAAAATAGAAGGTACTCCTTATGCTTTCCGTTTCCGTATTTCCGTTCAAAGATAGAACATGTCTATTATTGCACGCAAATCACGTTCCATGGCTCCATTCAAATCATGGTTCCATAAAAAAAACAGAATGCATACGGAATTTACTCCATATGTCTTCCGTATCCATTCCGTTTCCGTTTTATGCCCAGCCCAATTTTTTATGCATTTACTGTTTAATGGTCCATTCAGGCATCCAGTGCAGAATACAGGCTCCGTGTGTGAGCGTGAGCCCCCATTATGGACACTGCTAGTTTCTCAGGAGCACATGGCATTAGACTGATTCCGTTCCGTACAAAGATAGAACATGTCTTATTATTGCCCACAAATCACGTTCCGTGGCTCCATTCAAGTCAATGGGGCTGTAAAAAAACTTATCTATTCTGTTTTTGCGGAACCATCTATTGAAAATTTTATGCCCAACACAATTTTTGTAATTACTGTATACTGTATATGCAATGCTTCCGTTTCCGATCCGCAAAAAACGGAAACCAAACAGAAAAATGGAACAGAACGGAACACTACTGAAACAAAAAATGGAAAACGGATCTGTTTAAAACAGACTGCAAAAACACTGAAAAAGCCATACGTTCGTGTGCAAGAGGCCTTAATCAAAGGCCACATCGCCTGCCAGCCCTCAACTGTCGAAGGAATGATTAATAATATCTTATATTCCAGTGATGGAAAGTGCAATGTAAGAGTGCAGTTTTATGTATTACTACTTATTTTATCCGTTTGTTTTTCTAATGGCCCATTTATACACACCGACTGAGCGGGGAATTATCGGAAAGGAACCATTCCTTCCCAAAAACTGCCTCCTCTTCAAAGTAGCGGAGAGCTGCATTTACATATAGCAATCACCTCCACTGTATGGGGGACAAGCGATCGCTACAGCAAAAACTCATCCCTATATACCGTAGATTCCTTGCTTCAGGGCATCAGATCCCTGTTGGCAAAGCACAATCTGCTGCCCAGAAATGAGAATTTATGTATAAGCATAGACGATGAATTCACCCAGTGAACAAGCATTTGCGTGGGTGATCTGCGCCACAAGGGCATTCTTTCCCGATAATTGTACTGAAATAGTCCCTTGTGAAGGGACCATTAGGCTCAATTCTAATCTTTTTTGCATGCTTGACTTTCACATGCTAAAGGGCTGATAGTCCCCCATGCTCTTAGGAGGATATACATGAGGTCTGATGTGCCAGTATTTTGGCATAAAAATGTTGCAAGTGATGTAACACGCAGTACTTGTGCAACATGTGATGTTTTGATTGTGGCGCCACTTTTGGGTTTGGAGTACAAACGTATCTGTGTTTTCTGCTACACCATTTATAAGGCAGATTTGTGATTTGCAGCTTTTGAAAAAGTCACAAAAACCAAGGAGGAATGGAAGTACAGCGCTGGAAATGGCAGGGGGAGGAAAAGGGGTAAGTAATCACTTCTTTTGTTATTTTGCCACATGTATAGAGGCCAAACCCCTTTAAAGATGCACACTGTGGAGAAATAGTGTCCCATCCGTTTGTAATATGCATTAAAGGGATTGTATAGTCAGTATATAATATATTGGTGACCTATACTCAGTATAGGTCATCAATATTTGATCAGTGGGTACGACATCCGACACCCCCATCATTCAACTTTTTGAAGAGGAGGCGGTGCTCCACGTGAGCGCTACTTTCTCTTCATTAAACTGCCTGTCATCTTGCCGCTACTTACTCAATTCACTTTGTCAAGGGAGACGATGTGCAGTGGAAGGACTCATGTACAAGGACCCCGTGCCGGCCGGGCCCTTATTGTGGCCCGCAAACAGCACGTCTGCAATATACAGGCCCCGGACTTGAATTGGTCCGCAATCCGGAAGGTCCGATGCGGAACGGATGCATGCAGTACTTCTTTGCGGTGCAGACCTTTGGATGTAGATCGTGGACTCCATTCAAGTGAATGGGTCCTACGTTCACATGCGGCGGCCCTACAGTCGGTGCCCGTGCATTGCAGTCCGCAGCACAGGCCCGGCCGGCACACAGTCATGTGCATGAGCCCTAATGAAAAGGAAGTAGTGCTCACATGGATCACCACCTCCTCTTCAAACAGATGATTGACAGGGGTGTCGGACCCCTGCCGTTCAGATAATGATGACCTATTCGGAGGATAGCTCATCAATATATATTGCCTGCACGCGAGCCTTAAATTTGACCACCCGAATCATACTGTGACAGCTTTTTGAAGGAGAAGTCAGTGGGCCAGATTTATAATTGTCTGACAGCTCACTCCACTTTAACATATGGCTAAAGTCAGTTTTAGCCAAGTCAGATTTATGATCGGCCCTTTAAGACTGTAATAAATGTGGTTTGACGGTAGCAGTTTATCCGTCAGTAAGCAGCTTTACGAAAAAGTCGCACGTTTTTATGAAAAGTCGCACGTTTTATGAAAAGTCGCATGTCTATTAAAAAGTCTCATAAATAAGCATGGTCCTCACTGGAAATTGCGACTTTTTAGCGACTTTTTAAATAGTCCCAATAGTAAATCTGTCTAGAGATTCATTTACATAAGAAAACACGCCCACTTTCAGAAAACTGGCGAGCATAGTGCAGAGCAGAAAAAGTTGCAAATTTGTGCGCAGTTTAAGCGATTGCGCAAAAATTTGCAACTTTTTCACTCCATTATTCTGACTTGAGCTAATGATAAATCTGGCCCAGTATGTCTATGCATTCCTATGAGAGTTGTATTGAGACTGACTTCCAGTTCACACAGCAGGCGCTGTAGAATTCAAGTGATCAAAGTGGGTGGGTAACATAGTTTAACAGCGGGTCGTCATGGAGCTCATAAGAAATAACAGAAAGAGACACCCTGCACTACACGAGGGGGGGGGGGGGGGGGGGCGAGGCCTATTTTACACCTGTACAGAACATGTTAACAAACGTGTCATCTAACCCAACGTGACAGAATGCGGACACGTCACCTCTGTGGCCAGTCATCGGTTGCAGATCTCACATTACCCGCATCAAACTGTAGCAGTCATAGATGTTTCTCTAGAAATAATTCACGTTGGCTGAACCGAACGCTAGGTTACAAGCACATAGATGCAACATCCTATAGGCTTAGAAGGGCACATCGAAAGCCATCAAGATGCTGAATGAATAGACTGTCTCCACGCAGTTACCCACCTGCTGAGCAGAAGGATATCACTTTTCCCATTTTTGTGCCTGGTTTCATAAATGTAGCCTCAAACACAGATAGTGTTTCACCAGCCAGCCAGCCAGCTGCCCACGTGTAGAATTAACATTATATGTCAGGATTGTTCAAGTGTCAGCAGTATAGGGTCATGAGATGTATTCACACGGGTTGTCATTATTCACCAAAGCACAGGAAAACATCCCCAAATAAAATGTTCTCTTCCTTACCCTGCGCTGCCATCTGAGATCATATTGATGAATAATGACTGGTGATCGAAAAATCTGTATTAATCAAGTTTACTTTTGCATGATTTGACCCTTAGTTAATATGAACTGCATTTTGGCATCACTTAGTATTTGACTGAAGCGAACAGGATCATTTCCATGACCATGTACATGTCCCAAGCAGATAAAGAAACGCTCCAGACGGGGGCCTGTATTACTGGAGAGGGAATCTAGTGCATAACCCCATGCCAATTCATTCTGATGCAGCTGGCATAGCAGCACTGTAAAGCTTCGTAAGATGCACGTGGCCAGTCAGGTAGTCAGTGGGTATTGCCTGCATCTTCACAGTTATAGTTCAGCATTCTGCACTGATGAAGGGCATGGAAGGACAAGCACATTTCTAATCTTACTGGCAAGGAGAAGGATAACTGCAGTGATGCAAAACAAATCTGGTGGTACAATCAATATTCAAAGCAGTAATTTATAAAGAAAATTAGGGAATAGACAATTTCCCTTGGTAAACATATACATCATAGATGATTATCCTGTCTATAAGAAGGAAGCAGCTGAACTAGAGTAAAGCCTTAGGCCTCTTTCACACGGGCGTCGCGTGTGAGGGCCGGATAAGATGCGGGTGCGTTGCGGGAAAACAACGGATGGAGGGGTTAAAAAAAAATATTATAAAAATTTAACCTCACCTCATCCACTTGTTTGCGCGGCCCGACTTCTCTTCTGTCTTCTTCTTTGATGCCCAGCAGGAAAAGGACCTGTGGTGACGTCACTGCGCTCATCATATGGTCCGTCACATGATCCATCACCATGGTGATGGATCATGTGACAGACCATGTGATGAGCGCAGTGACGTCACCACTGGAGCTTTTCCTCACAAATCATCAAAGAAGAAGAGAAGCTGGGCTGCGCAAACAAGTGGATGGGGTGAGTTAAATTATTATATATTTTTTTTAACCCCTCCATCCCTATTTTACTAAGCATTGTGTATTAAGAATGCTATTATTTTCCCCTATAACCATGTTATAAGGGAAAATAACAATGATCGGGTCCCCATCCCGATCATCTCTTGGCAACCATGCGTGAAAATTGCACCGCATCCGTACTTGCTTGCGGATGCTTGCAATTTTCACGCAGCCCTATTCACTTCTATGGGGCCTGTGTTGCTTGAAAAACGCACATAATAGAGCATGCTGCGATTTTCACGCAATGCACAAGTGATGCGTGAAAAATCACTGCTCATGTGCACAGGCCCATAGAAATGAATGGGTCCTGATTCAGTGCGGGTGCAATGCGTTCACTTCACACATTGCACCCACGCGGAAATTTTGCCTGTGTGAAAGAGGCCTTATTCACACATCAGTGTTCGGTCAGTAATTTCCATCAGTGATTTTGAGCCAAAACGAGGTGCGGCTCTAAACACAGAACAGGAACAGATCTTTCCCTTATACCCTATGTCTGTGGAGGATCCAATCCTGGTTTTGGCTCACAATCACTGATGGGAAAACACTGACATGTGAATGAGGCTTAGGCCGTTGTGTGTTTTGCGGTTCACAAATTGTGGATCCACAAAACACAGATGGAGTCCGTGTGCGTCCCGCAATTTGCGGAATGGAGCGGACAGCCATTATTATAACTGCCTATTCTTGTTCGCAAAATGGACAAGAATAGGACAGGTTATATTTTTTTTGCGGACCACGGAACGGAGCAACGGATACGGAAAGCACACAGTGCTGTCCGCATCTTTTTGGGCCCCACTGAATACTGCGGCTCGGATGCAGACCAAAACAACGGTTGTGTGCATGAGGCCTTAACTGCAGAGGAGAGTGACTGAGCTAATTAAAGGGGTTATCCAAGTTATTTTTTTGTTCTTTCTATGTTCCTAACTAAGCAAATGTAACAACTTTCCAATTAACTCACTTTATCTCCAGTGGCTGGTTTCTCAGATTTCACAGAGGGTCACATGACCTGTGATGTCAGCTTCTCTCCCTGCTCTGATAAAGTTAGTTTACAAGCCTGTAAACACTGTGCTGGCCACGCCCCCCTTCACTGCTGTCTGCTCTCTCCTAGGATTCTTAACCCCTTCAGGTGCACAGACTGTGTAGCTGCAGCAGTGACAATTCTGGGCACAGGAGCTGACAGACTAGAGAGAGGATTGCACAAGAAGGTAGGGGGAAGATTCTGTGTGTATTAGTAGTGTCATTATACAGCTGGGACTTGTAGTTCTACACTTACAAGTTGCTGTTGATTCTCCCAGCACTCAGAGCAGCACTTGTATCCACTCCCTTAGCAGTGTCATAATACAGCTGGGACTTGTAGTCCTACACATACAACATGCTGCTGATTCTCCCAGCACTCAGGGCAGCTCTTATATCCACTCCCTTAGCAGTGTCATTATACAGCTGGGACTTGTAGTCCTATAACATACAACATGCTGCTGATTCTCCCAGCAGGCAGACATGTCACTCAGGGCAGCTCTTGTATCCACTCCCTTAGCAGTGTCATTATCCAGCTGGGACTTGTAGTCCTACACATACAACATGCTGCTGATTCTCCCAGCAGGCAGACATGTCACTCAGAGCAGCTCTTGTATCCACTCCCTTAGCAGAGCAGGAGGAGGGGCAGACATTGTTTTTATTGCATGTAAACAAAGGGCCAGAAGAGAACCAGGGAAATGAGGAAATATATATTTTTTAGTTATATATTGCTGCCCATCAGATTTTCAGTGCTGTATATATTTTTTTCATAACTCGGACAACCCCTTTAAGGGAATGGGTGGTTTGCTAGAAACAGTGTACTGTAGGTTGAGAACTATGTGGTTCACAACCTCTCATAGTCATATTGGCCTTGCCTACGGAATGGGCTTTAAAGGGATAATTAAAACATCAATGCAATTGCTTAAAAACAATTATATACTCTCTTAACAAGACTGCTTGATCCAGTCGTATCAGGCATAGCCTCTACAACAGAGCTTCTGTTCTCATATGTTGATTGGTTTTTTAAGACTTTTACTAAATGGGATTTGATAATTGGTGCAAATTTCTTTTTGCAAGCCATTCATTTACCAGATTGGCAAGACAGGTACAAGTTAGCTACCACAGATGTGGAAAGCCTCTATATAAGAACTACACAGGATAGTGGAATACAGGCAGTGAGATGTATGTTGGAACATACTGAATTGACTTTATTGTGGATGGACTACCATTTGTACTACAGTGCCTTGAAAAACTATTCATACCCCTCGAACCTTTCCAAATTTTTCCACTTAACTGTATTTTATTGGGATTTTATGTGCTAGACCAACACAAAAGTAGCAAGTATGTGTGCAGTGAAAATTCAAAATTTTTAGATTTTTTTCTTCAGCAGGGACAGGGAAGCTGATTAGAGTTCATGGATTCATGGATTATTTGCACAAGAATGATTTAAATTTGCGATTCACAACCAATTTTCGTATTACCCAATTAGATTTTCTTGATGTATGTATCATGATGGAGAACGATACAGCAACTGGGAAATGTTGAAAACCAACAGCAGCAAATTCCCTGTTTTATTATAATTAATTATAAGAATTAATAGTGATAATAAGGGCTTATTACATCTGGTGGCATTAGAGGCAGAGCTTGTTAAGAGCTCATTTGCATCTAATTCCCAGAATTCCAGAGGAGCATGTATGGCCTATGAGTCTCGTCATGCCGATTAAGGCGCTCTGTCCCCAAGGAGAGATAGTACCCCCCAAATACTGACTTAGGCCTCTCACCCAGTTAAACCAATACTCTCTGCTCTACACTGATGAGGGGCAATCACCTCGAAAGAGCTGTTTGCAGGTGAGGTGCTAGCTTACTTAATATCTCATGTGTCATGTCTTAAGGCCTATTTAAAGGGTTGAACATTGACTTCTAGGACAGCTGCCTTAACATCTGGTGTCATCAGAGGCAGAGCTTGTTAAGAGGACTTTTGCATCCCTTTCTTCCCAGAATTCCAGAGGAGCATGTATGGCCTATTAGTCTCCTCATGGTGATTAAGGCGCTCTCTCCCCAAGGAGAGATCGTACCCCCTGATAAGGGCTTATGGCACAAGCAGAGGAACTGAAATTTAGATTGATGGCGCAAGGTTAACCAATAAGATCTGCGAAAAGGAAAGGCAGTTCTCTACTTTGTAAAAGGGGGAGAAAATCTAAAGATTTGTCTTTTCGTTTCAACATAGCATCTTTGCCTCTGTGGTAAGAACAACTATACATAGGAATTGGCAAATAATTCAATCTGATCCAGCATTGAGAGGTAGAATTGACCAAACCTATTATTGCATTCAAGAGGTGCAGGACCGGTGGGATTATTTAGTTAGAACCAGGTTAACACATTAATCCAGTAAATGGCTACATGGTTTTTCCCAAGCAGGGAACTTCAAATGCAATCACTGTGCGTATTGTAGATATTTCTTGAGTTCTTGCATCTTGCAGTTGTGGGGCATCAAATATGTGGTCAATCAGTTTGCCTGGCCTTGGAGCGTGATGGCTGCTTGATTCACTCGCTCCTCTAATACAACCTGCTGGGGAACTAAACCATCATGACCCTTCCATAAAAAACCAAATGAAACCCCCTGTAGTGACACTTCTCCCTCCTGGGATGACAAGAAGGAGCAAAAAGACGCACCAAAGCTTCTAACAGACTTCTTTGGAGCGCACTCACCCTCCAGCAATGGCAGACGCAATGTCTCTCATGCAAGGATCAGCCACTAATGTGGCAGATATTTTTCAGGTCAATGTAACCAAAGAGCTGACCAGCTCATTTCCTGCTTTGCTTCAAGCCCCACACACCTCCACAAGAAGCTCTGCGGCCTCCTCCCTGCTTTCGCAGACTGAGGCACCGGCAAAAGGTCATCAGCACAGCTCATCCATACTTACCTCAGATTTCTCAAATCCAGCCTAGGAGAAGTCGAGGTGGGACACTACTTTGTCCTTTATTGCTAACTCTGAATCAGATGATGTTTTAGTGGCAGATAATGCTCTAACTGCCATACCTACAAAAAATCAAGCAGCCACTGAATAGTTTCTCAAAGACACCATGCTGGTACTGCGCCGGTCTATATAAAAGGATATTACACAGCCCATTACCAATTTGGGTGAGAAGGAAAAATGGGCAAATTTTCCTCAGCCCATAATGAACTAGTGGATGCCCACAACACCTTAGTGGATGAACTACAGACGGTCAAACTAAAGATGGTGGACCTGGAAGACAGGAATCGCAGAAACTATGTGAAGTTTTGGGGCATCGCGGAACATGTCTCTCCAGTGAAGCTCCCTAAATATCTCCAGCAACGCTTAAGGTCCACCCTGCTTCATGCCACAAAAACGGATCTCATTATAGACCGAACATATAAGCTGGCTAACCCCAAGAATTTGTCTAAAAAAGCTTTCAGTCATATTAACCACCTCAGCCCCCCTAGCTTAAACCCCCTTAATAACCAGACCACTTTTTACAATTCTGCATTAAACGGTTTATTGCTCGGTCACACAACTTACCACCCAAATGAGAGAAGTAGGGCAATGTGTTTTGGGGTGTCTTTTTACATATACCCATACTGTGTGTGAGAAATATCTCTGTAAATGACAACTTTTATTTTTTTTTTATATAAAGTTTACAGAGCTATTTCTCACACACAGTATGGGTATATGTAAAAAGACACCCCAAAACTAGGGATGAGCGAACTCGAACTGTATAGTTCGGGTTCGTACCGAATTTTGGGGTGTCCGTGACACGGACCCGAACCCGGACATTTTCGTAAAAGTCCGGGTTCGGGTTCGGTGTTCGTCGCTTTCTTCGCGCTTTTGTGACGCTTTCTTGGCGCTTTTTGAAAGGCTGCAAAGCAGCCAATCAACAAGCGTCATACTACTTGCCCCAAGAGGCCATCACAGCCATGCCTACTATTGGCATGGCTGTGATTGGCCAGAGCACCATGTGACCCAGCCTCTATTTAAGCTGGAGTCACATAGCGCCGCCCGTCACTCTGCTCTGATTAGCGTAGGGAGAGGTTGCGGCTGCGACAGTAGGGCGAGATTAGGCAGATTAACTCCTCCAAAGGACTTGATTAACTGATCGATCTGCAGCTGTGGATCATTGAGCTGCTGATCCTCAATTGCTCACTGTTTTTAGGCTGCACAGACCGTTTGTCAGTCACATTTTTCTGGGGTGATCGGCGGCCATTTTGTGTCTTGTGGTGCGCCAGCACAAGCTGCGACCAAGTGCATTTAACCCTCAATGGTGTGGTTGTTTTTTGGCTAAAGCCTACATCAGGGTGAAGCTGTCACACCAAGTGCATTTAACCAGCAATAGTCTGTTCATTTTTTGGCCATATACAAAATCAGGGGCAAGCTGCGCCTGTCACCAAGTGCATTTAACCCTCAATGGTGTGGTTGTTTTTTGGCTAAAGCCTACATCAGGGTGAAGCTGTCACACCAAGTGCATTTAACCAGCAATAGTCTGTTCATTTTTTGGCCATATACTAAATCAGGGGCAAGCTGCGCCTGTCACCAAGTGCATTTAACCCTCAATGGTGTGGTTGTTTTTTGGCTAAAGCCTACATCAGGGTGAAGCTGTCACACCAAGTGCATTTAACCAGCAATAGTCTGTTTATTTTTTGGCCATATCCCAGTCTAATTCTGTCACTAAATCCATACCGGTCACCCAGCGCCTAAATACTAGGCCTCAAATTTATATCCAGCTAAATCTGTCCCTAGTGCTGTAGCTGGGCGAGTTATTTAGTGTCCGTTCAAGCACATTTCTTGTTCTGGGTTGAAATACAATTCCCAATTTAGCAATTTCATAATTTAGTGGTTTCTGCTATATCAGAGCTATTTGAAATCTATCCCTAAAAGGGTATATAATATTCAAGGTGCACATTGGGTCATTCAGAATAACTTCACACACACCCGCTACTGTGTATTTCCAAGTCTAATTCTGTCACTAAACCCATACCTGTCACGCAGCGCCTTATTACTAGGCCTCAAATTTATATCCAGCTAAATCTGTCCCTAGTGCTGTAGCTGGGCGAGTTATTTAGTGTCCGTTCAAGCACATTTCTTGTTCTGGGTTGAAATACAATTCCCAATTTAGCAATTTCATAATTTAGTGGTTTCTGCTATATCAGAGCTATTTGAAATCTATCCCTAAAAGGGTATATAATATTCAAGGTGCACATTGGGTCATTCAGAATAACTTCACACACACCCGCTACTGTGTATTTCCAAGTCTAATTCTGGCACTAAACCCATACCTGTCACCCAGCGCCTAAATACTAGGCCTCAAATTTATATCCCGCTAAATCTGTCCTTAGTGCTGTAGCTGGGCGAGTTATTTAGTGTCCGTTCAAGCACATTTCTTGTTCTGGGTTGAAATACAATTCCCAATTTAGCAATTTCATAATTTAGTGGTTTCTGCTATATCAGAGCTATTTGAAATCTATCCCTAAAAGGGTATATAATATTCAAGGTGCACATTGGGTCATTCAGAATAACTTCACACACACCCGCTACTGTGTATTTCCAAGTCTAATTCTGGCACTAAACCCATACCTGTCACCCAGCGCCTAAATACTAGGCCTCAAATTTATATCCCGCTAAATCTGTCCTTAGTGCTGTAGCTGGGCGAGTTATTTAGTGTCCGTTCAAGCAAATTTCTTGTTCTGGGTTGAAATACAATTCCCAATTTAGCAATTTCATAATTTAGTGGTTTCTGCTATATCAGAGCTATTTGAAATCTATCCCTAAAAGGGTATATAATATTCAAGGTGCACATTGGGTCATTCAGAATAACTTCACACACACCCGCTACTGTGTATTTCCAAGTCTAATTCTGGCACTAAACCCATACCTGTCACCCAGCGCCTAAATACTAGGCCTCAAATTTATATCCCGCTAAATCTGTCCTTAGTGCTGTAGCTGGGCGAGTTATTTAGTGTCCGTTCAAGCACATTTCTTGTTCTGGGTTGAAATACAATTCCCAATTTAGCAATTTCATAATTTAGTGGTTTCTGCTATATCAGAGCTATTTGAAATCTATCCCTAAAAGGGTATATAATATTCAAGGTGCACATTGGGTCATTCAGAATAACTTCACACACACCCGCTACTGTGTATTTCCAAGTCTAATTCTGGCACTAAACCCATACCTGTCACCCAGCGCCTAAATACTAGGCCTCAAATTTATATCCCGCTAAATCTGTCCTTAGTGCTGTAGCTGGGCGAGTTATTTAGTGTCCGTTCAAGCACATTTCTTGTTCTGGGTTGAAATACAATTCCCAATTTAGCAATTTCATAATTTAGTGGTTTCTGCTATATCAGAGCTATTTGAAATCTATCCCTAAAAGGGTATATAATATTCAAGGTGCACATAGGGTCATTCAGAATAACTTCACACACACGCTTCTGTGCATTTCCAAGTCTAATTCTGTCACTAAATCCATACCGGTCACCCAGCGCCTAAATACTAGGCCTCAAATTTATATCCAGCTAAATCTGTCCCTAGTGCTGTAGCTGGGCGAGTTATTTAGTGTCCGTTCAAGCACATTTCTTGTTCTGGGTTGAAATACAATTCCCAATTTAGCAATTTCATAATTTAGTGGTTTCTGCTATATCAGAGCTATTTGAAATCTATCCCTAAAAGGGTATATAATATTCAAGGTGCACATAGGGTCATTCAGAATAACTTCACACACCCGCTACTGTGCATTTCCAAATCTAATTCTGTCACTAAACCCATACCTGTCACCCAGCGCCTAAATACTAGGCCTCAAATTTATATCCCGCTAAATCTCTCGTTACCGCTGTCCTGTTGTGGCTGGGAAAGTTATTTAGTGTCCGTCAAAGCACATTTTTTGTTCTGGGTTGAAATACAATTCCCAATTTAGCAATTTCATAATTTAGTCGTTTCTGCTATATCAGAGCTATTTGAAATCTATCCCTAAAAGGGTAGATCATATTGAAGGTGCACATAGGGTCATTCAGAATAACTTCACACACACGCTTCTGTGCATTTCCAAGTCTAATTCTGTCACTAAATCCATACCGGTCACCCAGCGCCTAAATACTAGGCCTCAAATTTATATCCCGCTGAATTTGAATACAATACATTGGGCCAAATAATATATTTGTTGTTGTGGTGAACCATAACAATGAGAAAAACATCTAGTAAGGGACGCGGACGTGGACATGGTCGTGGTGGTGTTAGTGGACCCTCTGGTGCTGGGAGAGGACGTGGCCGTTCTGCCACATCCACACGTCCTAGTGTACCAACTACCTCAGGTCCCAGTAGCCGCCAGAATTTACAGCGATTTATGGTGGGGCCCAATGCCGTTCTAAGGATGGTAAGGCCTGAGCAGGTACAGGCATTAGTCAATTGGGTGGCCGACAGTGGATCCAGCACGTTCACATTATCTCCCACCCAGTCTTCTGCAGAAAGCGCACAGATGGCGCCTGAAAACCAACCCCATCAGTCTGTCACATCACCCCCATGCATACCAGGGAAACTGTCTCAGCCTCAAGTTATGCAGCAGTCTCTTATGCTGTTTGAAGACTCCGCTGGCAGGGTTTCCCAAGGGCATCCACCTAGCCCTTCCCCAGCGGTGAAAGACATAGAATGCACTGACGCACAACCACTTATGTTTCCTGATGATGAGGACATGGGAATACCACCTCAGCATGTCTCTGATGATGACGAAACACAGGTGCCAACTGCTGCGTCTTTCTGCAGTGTGCAGACTGAACAGGAGGTCAGGGATCAAGACTGGGTGGAAGACGATGCAGGGGACGATGAGGTCCTAGACCCCACATGGAATGAAGGTCGTGCCACTGACTTTCACAGTTCGGAGGAAGAGGCAGTGGTGAGACCGAGCCAACAGCGTAGCAAAAGAGGGAGCAGTGGGCAAAAGCAGAACACCCGCCGCCAAGAGACTCCGCCTGCTACTGACCGCCGCCATCTGGGACCGAGCACCCCAAAGGCAGCTTCAAGGAGTTCCCTGGCATGGCACTTCTTCAAACAATGTGCTGACGACAAGACCCGAGTGGTTTGCACGCTGTGCCATCAGAGCCTGAAGCGAGGCATTAACGTTCTGAACCTGAGCACAACCTGCATGACCAGGCACCTGCATGCAAAGCATGAACTGCAGTGGAGTAAACACCTTAAAACCAAGGAAGTCACTCAGGCTCCCCCTGCTACCTCTTCTGCTGCTGCCGCCTCGGCCTATTCTGCTGCTGCCGCCTCGGCCTCTTCCTCCGCCTCTGGAGGAACGTTGGC
Source organism: Bufo gargarizans (assembly GCF_014858855.1). Classification (NCBI taxonomy): domain Eukaryota; kingdom Metazoa; phylum Chordata; class Amphibia; order Anura; family Bufonidae; genus Bufo; species Bufo gargarizans. The sequence goes on along the minus strand of NC_058082.1, from coordinate 337,537,508 downwards.
ACCTGCCGCCCAGCAAACAGGGGATGTACCACCAACACCACCACCACCACCTCCGTCACCAAGCGTCTCAACCATGTCACACGCCAGCGTTCAGCTCTCCATCTCACAAACATTTGATAGAAAGCGTAAATTCCCACCTAGCCACCCTCGATCCCTGGCCCTGAATGCCAGCATTTCTAAACTACTGGCCTATGAAATGCTGTCATTTAGGCTGGTGGACACAGACAGCTTCAAACAGCTCATGTCGCTTGCTGTCCCACAGTATGTTGTTCCCAGCCGGCACTACTTCTCCAAGAGAGCCGTGCCTTCCCTGCACAACCAAGTATCCGATAAAATCAAGTGTGCACTGCGCAACGCCATCTGTGGCAAGGTCCACCTAACCACAGATACGTGGACCAGTAAGCACGGCCAGGGACGCTATATCTCCCTAACTGCACACTGGGTAAATGTAGTGGCAGCTGGGCCCCAGGCGGAGAGCTGTTTGGCGCACGTCCTTCCGCCGCCAAGGATCGCAGGGCAACATTCTTTGCCTCCTGTTGCCACCTCCTCCTTCTCGGCTTCCTCCTCCTCTTCTTCCACCTGCTCATCCAGTCAGCCACACACCTTCACCACCAACTTCAGCACAGCCCGGGGTAAACGTCAGCAGGCCATTCTGAAACTCATATGTTTGGGGGACAGGCCCCACACCGCACAGGAGTTGTGGCGGGGTATAGAACAACAGACCGACGAGTGGTTGCTGCCGGTGAGCCTCAAGCCCGGCCTGGTGGTGTGTGATAATGGGCGAAATCTCGTTGCAGCTCTGGGACTAGCCAATTTGACGCACATCCCTTGCTTGGCGCATGTGCTGAATTTGGTGGTGCAGAAGTTCATTCACAACTACCCCGACATGTCAGAGCTGCTGCATAAAGTGCGGGCCGTCTGTTCGCGCTTCCGGCGTTCACATCCTGCTGCTGCTCGCCTGTCTGCGCTACAGCGTAACTTCGGCCTTCCCGCTCACCGCCTCATATGCGACGTGCCCACCAGGTGGAACTCCACCTTGCACATGCTGGACAGACTGTGCGAGCAGCAGCAGGCCATAGTGGAGTTTCAGCTGCAGCACGCACGGGTCAGTCGCACTACAGAACAGCACCACTTCACCACCAATGACTGGGCCTCCATGCGAGACCTGTGTGCCCTGTTGCGCTGTTTCGAGTACTCCACCAACATGGCCAGTGGCGATGACACCGTTATCAGCGTTACAATACCACTTCTATGTCTCCTTGAGAAAACACTTAGGGCGATGATGGAAGAGGAGGTGGCCCAGGAGGAGGAGGAGGAGGAGGAGGAAGAGGGGTCATTTTTAGCACTTTCAGGCCAGTCTCTTCGAAGTGACTCAGAGGGAGGTTTTTGGCAACAGCAGAGGCCAGGTACAAATGTGGCCAGCCAGGGCCCACTACTGGAGGACGAGGAGGACGAGGATGAGGAGGAGGTGGAGGAGGATGAGGATGAAGCATGGTCACAGCGGGGTGGCACCCAACGCAGCTCGGGTCCATCACTGGTGCGTGGCTGGGGGGAAAGGCAGGACGATGACGATACGCCTCCCACAGAGGACAGCTTGTCCTTATCCCTGGGCAGCCTGGCACACATGAGCGACTACATGCTACAGTGCCTGCGCAACGACAGCAGAGTTGCCCACATTTTAACCTGTGCGGACTACTGGGTTGCCACCCTGCTGGATCCACGCTACAAAGACAATGTGCCCACCTTACTTCCTGCACTGGAGCGTGATAGGAAGATGCGCGAGTACAAGCGCACGTTGGTAGACGCGCTACTGAGAGCATTCCCAAATGTCACAGGGGAACAAGTGGAAGCCCAAGGCCAAGGCAGAGGAGGAGCAAGAGGTCGCCAAGGCAGCTGTGTCACGGCCAGCTCCTCTGAGGGCAGGGTTAGCATGGCAGAGATGTGGAAAACTTTTGTCAACACGCCACAGCTAACTGCACCACCACCTGATACGCAACGTGTTAGCAGGAGGCAACATTTCACTAACATGGTGGAACAGTACGTGTGCACACCCCTCCACGTACTGACTGATGGTTCGGCCCCATTCAACTTCTGGGTCTCTAAATTGTCCACGTGGCCAGAGCTAGCCTTTTATGCCTTGGAGGTGCTGGCCTGCCCGGCAGCCAGCGTTTTGTCTGAACGTGTATTCAGCACGGCAGGGGGCGTCATTACAGACAAACGCAGCCGCCTGTCTACAGCCAATGTGGACAAGCTGACGTTCATAAAAATGAACCAGGCATGGATCCCACAGGACCTGTCCGTCCCTTGTCCAGATTAGACATTAACTACCTCCCCATAACCATATATTATTGGACTCCAGGGCACTTCCTCATTCAATCCTATTTTTATTTTCATTTTACCATTATATTGCGATGCTACCCAAAGTTGAATGAACCTCTCCTCTGCCTGTGTGCTAGGCCTAAATATATGCCAATGGACTGTTGCAGTGGTGGCTGACATGAAGCCTGATTCTCTGCTATGACATGCAGACTAATTCTCTGCTGACATGAAGCCAGATTGTCTGTTACGGGACCTCTCTCCTCTGCCTGGGTGCTGGGCCTAAATTTATGACAATGGACTGTTGCAGTGGTGGGTGACGTGAAGCCTGATTCTCTGCTATGACATGCAGACTAATTCTCTGCTGACATGAAGACAGATTCTCTGTTACGGGACCTCTCTCCTCTGCCTGTGTGTGTGCTGGGCCTAAATATATGCCAATGGACTGTTGCAGTGGTGGCTGACGTGAAGCCTCATTCTCTGCTATGACATGCAGACTAATTCTCTGCTGACATGAAGACAGATTCTCTGTTACGGGACCTCCCTCCTCTGCCTGGGTGCTGGGCCTAAATATATGCCAATGGACTGTTGCAGTGGTGGCTGACGTGAAGCCTCATTCTCTGCTATGACATGCAGACTGATTCTCTGCTGACATGAAGCCAGATCGTCTGTTACGGGACCTCTCTGCTCTGCCTGTGTGCTAGGCCTAAATATATGCCAATGGACTGTTGCAGTGGTGGGTGACGTGAAGCCTCATTCTCTGCTATGACATGCAGACTGATTCTCTGCTGTCATGAAGCCAGATTGTCTGTTACGGGACCTCTCTGCTCTGCCTGTGTGCTAGGCCTAAATATATGCCAATGGACTGTTGCAGTGGTGGGTGACGTGAAGCCTCATTCTCTGCTATGACATGCAGACTAATTCTCTGCTGACATGAAGACAGATTCTCTGTTACGGGACCTCCCTCCTCTGCCTGGGTGCTGGGCCTAAATATATGCCAATGGACTGTTGCAGTGGTGGGTGACGTGAAGCCTGATTCTCTGCTATGACATGCAGACTAATTCTCTGCTGACATGAAGCCAGATTGTCTGTTACGGGACCTCTCTCCTCTGCCTGTGTGTGTGCTGGGCCTAAATATATGCCAATGGACTGTTGCAGTGGTGGCTGACGTGAAGCCTCATTCTCTGCTATGACATGCAGACTAATTCTCTGCTGACATGAAGACAGATTCTCTGTTACGGGACCTCTCTCCTCTGCCTGTGTGTGCTGGGCCTAAATATATGCCAATGGACTGTTGCAGTGGTGGCTGACGTGAAGCCTGATTCTCTGCTATGACATGCAGACTAATTCTCTGCTGACATGAAGACAGATTCTCTGTTACGGGACCTCTCTCCTCTGCCTGTGTGTGTGCTGGGCCTAAATATATGCCAATGGACTGTTGCAGTGGTGGCTGACGTGAAGCCTCATTCTCTGCTATGACATGCAGACTAATTCTCTGCTGACATGAAGACAGATTCTCTGTTACGGGACCTCCCTCCTCTGCCTGGGTGCTGGGCCTAAATATATGCCAATGGACTGTTGCAGTGGTGGCTGACGTGAAGCCTCATTCTCTGCTATGACATGCAGACTGATTCTCTGCTGACATGAAGCCAGATCGTCTGTTACGGGACCTCTCTGCTCTGCCTGTGTGCTAGGCCTAAATATATGCCAATGGACTGTTGCAGTGGTGGGTGACGTGAAGCCTCATTCTCTGCTATGACATGCAGACTGATTCTCTGCTGTCATGAAGCCAGATTGTCTGTTACGGGACCTCTCTGCTCTGCCTGTGTGCTAGGCCTAAATATATGCCAATGGACTGTTGCAGTGGTGGGTGACGTGAAGCCTCATTCTCTGCTATGACATGCAGACTGATTCTCTGCTGTCATGAAGCCAGATTGTCTGTTACGGGACCTCTCTGCTCTGCCTGTGTGCTAGGCCTAAATATATGCCAATGGACTGTTGCAGTGGTGGGTGACGTGAAGCCTCATTCTCTGCTATGACATGCAGACTGATTCTCTGCTGACATGAAGCCAGATTGTCTGTTACGGGACCTCTCTCCTCTGCCTGTGTGCTAGGCCTAAATATATGCCAATGGACTGTTGCAGTGGTGGCTGACGTGAAGCCTCATTCTCTGCTATGACATGCAGACTGATTCTCTGCTGACATGAAGCCAGATCCTCTGTTACGGGACCTCTCTCCTCTGCCTGTGTGTGTGCTGGGCCTAAATATATGCCAATGGACTGTTGCAGTGGTGGCTGACGTGAAGCCTCATTCTCTGCTATGACATGCAGACTGATTCTCTGCTGACATGAAGCCAGATTCTCTGTTACGGGACCTCTCTCCTCTGCCTGTGTGTGTGCTGGGCCTAAATATATGCCAATGGACTGTTGCAGTGGTGGCTGACGTGAAGCCTCATTCTCTGCTATGACATGCAGACTAATTCTCTGCTGACATGAAGACAGATTCTCTGTTACGGGACCTCCCTCCTCTGCCTGGGTGCTGGGCCTAAATATATGCCAATGGACTGTTGCAGTGGTGGCTGACGTGAAGCCTCATTCTCTGCTATGACATGCAGACTAATTCTCTGCTGACATGAAGACAGATTCTCTGTTACGGGACCTCTCTCCTCTGCCTGGGTGCCGGGGCCTAAATATCTGAGAATGGACTGTTCCAGTGGTGGGTGACGGGAAGCCAGATTCTCTGCTATGGAACCTCTCTCCAATTGATTTTGGTTAATTTTTATTTATTTAATTTTTAATTTAATTCATTTCCCTATCCACATTTGTTTGCAGGGGATTTACCTACATGTTGCTGCCTTTTGCAGCCCTCTAGCTCTTTCCTGGGCTGTTTTACAGCCTTTTTAGTGCCGAAAAGTTCGGGTCCCCATTGACTTCAATGGGGTTCGGGTTCGGGACGAAGTTCGGATCGGGTTCGGATCCCGAACCCGAACATTTCCGGGATGTTCGGCCGAACTTCTCGAACCCGAACATCCAGGTGTTCGCTCAACTCTACCCAAAACACATTGCCCTACTTCTCCTGAGTACGGAGATACCACATGTGTGACACTTTTTTGCAGCCAAGATGCGCAAAGGGGCCCAAATTCCAATGAGTACCTTTAGGATTTCACAGGGCCTTTTTACGCATTTGGATTCGGGGTATGGTGAGTTCATGTAAGATTTTATTTTTTGTCACAAGTTAGCGGAATATGAGACTTTGTAAGAAAAAAAAAAAAAAAACAATTTCCGCTAACTTGTGCCAAAATAAAAATCTTCTATGAACTCGTCATGCCCCTCAAAAGTGATCTTTATAGCGCCGCAGCGATTTTTCAGTGTTTTTGCAGTGATCAGAAAAAAAAAATTGTGTCACTGCGGTGGGGCGGACTGAACGCAAGTGTGCGCACAAGATCAGGCCTGATCGGGCGAACACTGCATTTTTTGTAGAGCCTATAGAACATGTCCTATTCTTGTCCGCAATTGCAGAAAAGGCATTTTCTATATAGTTCTGTCAATGTGCGGATCCGCAAAATGCGGAAAGCACATTGCCGGTGTCCGTGTTTTGCGTATCCGCGGATCTGCAAAACACTTACGGACGTATGAATGGAGCCTTACAGGGGGGTGATCAATGACAGGGGGCTGGTCAGGGAGTCTATATGGGGTGATCAGGGGTTAATAAGTGACAGGGGGGGTGTAGTGTAGTGTGGTGATTGGTGCTACTTACAGAGCTGCCTGTGTCCTCTGGTGGTCGATCCAAGCAAAAGGGACCACCAGAGGACCAGGTAGCAGGTATATTAGACGCTGTTAAAGGGAACCTGGCACCGGGATTTTGGGTATAGAGCTGAGGACATGGGTTGCTAGATGGCCACTAGCACATCCCCAATACCCAGTCCCCATAGCTCTGTGTGCTTTTATTGTGTAAAAAAAAACGATTTGATACATATGCAAATTAACATAAAAGAGTTATATCTTACTTGTGTGACCAGAGAAGAGTCATATTTTCAAGCTCTGACTCATCTCAGGTTAATTTGCATATGTATCAAATCGGTTTTTATACACAATAAAAGCACACAGAGCTATGGGGACTTCCCCACAAAAATAATCTCTAGGAATGGTACAGTTCACATGGTATCTTCTGTGGAAACTAGCATCAACATTATGCAGCAGTGGGGCCTCCAATCTACACCACCTCCATCTGACTATCTACCAGGCTTCCAAAGCTTCGCCCAGAGTGGATCTCTACAGCTCTACAGCTAAGACCCAATGAGGTTTTGAATCAACACTTTTCATTTGCAGAAAACTTTGTTTTCTTCTTCGAACCATCCCCCATATGCTCTGGCCTTGTTGGCCCTTTATATGTAGAAAACTGAAATCTTCACTTTCTATTATGGTCCACTGGAAACTGATCCTCTGTATAGCTGTCGCGGAATACATAACTGGTTCTCTTGGCATACTAACTCTTTTCTGTCACATGGCATCATATCTTTCTATCATCATGTCGGTTAAATTTGCTTAATGTCAAGGGCCTTAACAGTCCTTTTATTTGCTCTCTTCTCTGGAAAGACGCTAAGATGCTCAATGCGAAAATGTATTCTGCTTTCTGGAAACCCACTTTAAAAGGTCTAAATAAACATTGTTCTCAAATACACTACTCACAAAATGTTAGGGATATTGGGCTTTCAAGTTAAATATAGGAAAAAAGTGTAAAAAGGTCACACTACAGTGATATTATATCATGGAAGTGGTGGGTATACTCCCACAAAAAATGTAAATTTCTCAATAACTTGTCATGTGGTATTGAGCATCAACTACAGCTTGACAATGACGTCTCATGCTGTTCACAAGTCGACTTATTATCTGCTGAGGCATGGCATTCCACTCTTCTTGAAGGGCGGCCCTGAGGTCATTGAGGTTACCATCCTCTACACAGTGATTTAGTTGATCCCATATGTTTTCAATGGCATTCAGGTCTGGAGAAAGTTCAGGATATTCCATTTGAGGTACCCCAGTCTCCAACAGCTGTGCCCTAATGATGCGACCTCGATGAGCTGGCACATTGTCGTCCATGAAGATGAAATTAGGCCTGTGTTGTTCTGTATCGACTAGACACAAGTGCCCACATTGTAAGACCACCACCACCAAAGGCTCGTCTGGTAACAATAGTTAGTGCTCTCCTTGACATCTCCAATATCGTTGGCAGCCATAATTTCTGCTCAGCATCAATCGATTTTCATGAGTGAACAGCACTGAGGCCCACTGGTCGCTTTTCTAGCGTAGATGCTCCCTGGCCCATGCAAGGCGATGACACCGGTGTCTGGTGTTGTGGTTATTTGGTTCCGCAACAATTAATCTCAGCAAATTTCCCTCCTCTCCTTTCACCAGTTCAAAATGAATTGGATTGCTTTGCCGGATTGAGTTGGATGGGCAGGATTGTCCTTTATAAAATGCTAATTTTGCCTAGGATTTGATATGCTTTAATAAGGTACTTGGATACATTGTGGATGGAAGGTATGTGTCACCAAGGTTCCTGGCCTCAGCAAAGTAAGAGCAAGTATTTTATGTGTCAGCAGCAGCTATTTCTAATTGACACCTTGAGAGTTAGCATGGCTGTCATAGCTGATCCGGGGGAGTACTACTGGGAGTAGTCAAAGTGCTGGGTGGGTGACTACTCCCCATGTTCCAGGCCGGGTTTTGCCAGGCATAAAAATCAGCCAGCACTGCCAGGTGTGTGAATTTACCTCCCTCTGTCAGTAGAGCTCAGGATCTGTGTGCTGTGAACTGAGGGCTGTGCTGGGATTTCAGGTTTGAGGAGGGCTGGATGACTCAGGCCCCTCTGAAGGCGAACAGGCCGCCTATGGACTTGATGAGGCTGAACTGTGTGAATTAACACCCAGGAGAAAAGGTGACTTTTATTGTTTATGGACTTTCCTTGTGTGTGAACAAACACCAAGCCACCTGTGTTTTGTGGTACAGCTTATTTTGTTATACACCAATTGTGAATTAACACCGCTGTTTGATTCAAGAACTGTGTATTTTGCCTCTATACTGCATTCGCTAGTCCTAACTACCAGTGCAAATCCCCACAATTGGTGGAGGATGCGGGCAAACGCAGTGAGGCTGGCATGAACGCTGATATATTTTTGGTCACAGTTGTATGTCGTACATCAAACCAGCTGTATTTCAACCCGTGCCCCACAACAAAATGGAGGCTGTTGTGAAGGCCCTCATGGAAGCTAATTTGCAGGAAAACAGGCCAGCATTGAGATGAATAAAAGTCTTTAATCTTTATTCCATAAATTTAAAAGAATACAATTCTTCACATGGACAGTGGTAACTCTACCAACGCGCTTCAATATATTAGATCTTAATCATGGTATGGGTCAAATGCAAGTATAGTACTCTTATATACCTGGAATGAAAATGGCTCCACCAACCAAGTTGGAATTGCTATTACCACACAGGTGGTTGTGATATCAGCCATTCCTTGCATTTAACCCCTGTTGTTTGCAATTACACATAAAAAAAAATGTCATATAAAATAAAATAAATGTGCAACAGAACATCTGACACCCAGTTAAACTTTGATGAAGCAAATCCAAACATTCACAACTCAGTATAAAAAAATGAAATTGACAAAAAAAAGTATCAGCCTTGTTAATAAAAATATCAATAAAAAAGCAGAGTTGGAAACAAGATTTTAAAGTAAACCGTTGCTTTTTTTCCAATATAGCATTCAGTTCAATCAGATTAACAATATAAATACTTGCCCATCTTGGAAGATGATGCTACGGTAAAGGAACTGATACAACAGGGATGTGATGTCATTTATAGGAGATATATATTTTAAACAGCAGAGACCCGCAGCACATGTATGCACATGGCTGATCGCATAGATCTTACCCTTCAGATGCCGTGGTCAGACCACGGCATCTGCGCAGACCAGAACTGGAAGTCGCACGCTTCCGGTCCGGTAACAGCTTTCCCCGGCTGAGATCGGGGAATCTGTTACCTTACACTAATTGACCAAAGCCTCAAGCAGGCTTCAGAGTCAATTAGATTTATATACTAATACAGGCCACTAGGTGGCAGCCCTGTATTGATTTAGTGAAAATGAAGTCTTCAATGATGGCTATTTAGCCATCACTGAATACTATGGGCAATCAAATGATTGCCAGTTATTGTCACCCAAGGTGACTTAAAAAAATAAATAAAAAATGTTAAAAAAAGTTTTCACAAATATACAATTTCTTTTTAAAACCTAAAAGTTCAAATCACCCCCATTCCTTAAAATAAAAATACTTAATCGATAAAAACATCATGGGCATCGCCAGGTCATCAAAAAGTCGCACACACTTAAAATTGGTATCACTGAAAAGAATATGGTTATGAAAAAAAACTTTTTTTCCTCAAAGTTTTTTTTTTTTTTTTTCAGTATTAAAACGCAAGAAAAATTATACAAGTGTGGTATCGTTGGAACCGTACTCACCTGAAGAATGAAGATAACAGGTCAATTTTACCACATAGTGTACAGTGTAAAAAAATTAAAATAAAAACCTTTATCAGAATTGTGTTTTTTCCCAATTATACCCCATTTTTCCCCGCTCCCTACTACATGGTATGCAACCGTAAATGGTGCCATTAGAAATACAACTTGTCCCGCAAAAAATAAGTCCTCATAAGGCTATGTGAATGGAAAAATAAAAAAGTTAGGACTATGGAAAGGCGGGGAGTAAAAAATGAAAACGCAAAAATGGAAAATCCCAGGGTCCTTAAGGGGTTAAGTGTAAGGCCGATTTATTGGCCTGTATTTGTGGGAGGGGCATGGCTGCCTACTTCAACAGCCAGCGTCCCTCTCACTCTGTACGTCGTTACAGCGTTTGATGAGCCACACCTGGCTTCCCAGTGAGAGGAGTGCAGCATACTTGGATATCCTGACGTCGGTGAGGGTGAGAAGCTGCTTCTCTGCAGCACACAGTGTTAGGGTCCGGCCGGCGGGGGGCTCGTTCCCCTAGGTGAGGGGGGCTCCCCCGCACCGGAGCATAATGCCAGGGAGTTGCGCGGCTCCCCACGCGGTACGGGTGTCCAGCCGGCGGTGGGTCGGCCCCTGACTGATGGGGGCTCCCCCGCACTGGTGCACTCTGCCAGGGAGCTTCGTGGCTCCCCACGTGGCATCGACTTCAAAATGCCAGTGTTCATAATGCCAGGGAGTTGCGCTGCTCCCCACACGGCAGGAGTGACCAGCCGGCGGTGGGTCGGCCCCTGACTGATGGGGGCTCCCCCGCACTGGTGCACTCTGCCAGGGAGCTTCGGGGCTCCCCACGCGGCATCGACTTCAAAATGCCAGGGTTCACAATGCCAGGGAGCTGCGCTGCTCCCCACGCGGCAGGAGTGACCAGCCAGCGGTGGGTCGGCCCCTGGCTGATGGGGGGCACCCCCGCACTGGTGCACTCTGCCAGGGAGCTTCGTGGCTCCCCACGCGGCATCGACTTCAAAACCGGTGGGGGGCTGAGCCCCTGATGGAAGTAGGGCTCCCCCTGCCCCGGTTCATAATGCCAGGGAGCTGCACTGCTCCCCACGCGGCAGAAGTGACCAGCCGGCGGTGGGGGTCACTGATCCGGCTGATGGGGGTCACCCCCGCACTGGTGCACTCTGCCAGGGAGCTGCGCGGCTCCCCACGTGGTTATCATGTAGGGACACAGGGGACACCGTGGCCCCGCTCCTTATCTTCGTTAAAGTCTGGCACGGGCCGCTGTGCCATTAGTGAGGCAGGGATCAGGGATGAGAGAACCAGGCCGTTCAGGGGGAGCAGGTCATAGCCGGTGGCTAGCTTCCTTCTGCCGGCTGCACACAAGGTCGCCAAGAGGGTCATTTAGGCACGGGGGATTAATTAGTCCATACAGGTGAGTACTAGGTCTCTGGGGAGGGGTGTGTTACAGAGTACTGCACGGTCTACAGACCTGGTCCACCGTAGTAAATCCTAGCTGGGATTGCTGGTCAGGAGCCGAGGTTCACTCGTCTCAGTGTCAAGCCAGTACAGGGGCTTAGTAGGCGCAGCTTGCGGTGGTAGCTTTCCCCCCAGGTTAGGCAATTCTTATTGGCAAGGGTTAATGGTAAAAAAAAAAAAGAAATTGAAAAAAGAAATAAAAAATTTTAAAGAAAAAAATTCTAAAAAAAAATTCTAAAATTTTGGCTTATCAGCAAGGTACTAGGGGTACATGTCGGGGGGGGGGGAGGAGAGAAGTCACAAGCTTGGTTTTAATAAAGTCTGGCACGGGCCGCCATGCCGTTAGTTAGGCAGGTTTCAGGGGTGGGAGAACTAAGCTTGGTCAGGGTGAGCAGTTATAGATGGTGGCTGCCTTGCTTCTGTCAGCCGTACATAAGGTTTCCCAGGGGGTTATTTAGATACAGGGTGTTATGAGTCCATGCAAGTGATTTTTTTTAATTTGCAAAGGGCTGATTTCATAAAAAAAAAAAAAAAAAAAAAAAGATAATCATGCTGCCCGCACGTCTTGCATTCTGCCATGGAGCAGCTCGAGCTCCCCGTGCGGCAATTGCGTAAAAGTACAGGGGACAGCATGTCCCCGCTCCTTGTCTTCAACAAAGTCTGGCACGACCCGCCGTGCCATTAGTTAGGCAGGGATCGTGGCTGGGAGAACTAGGCTCGGTCAGGGGGAACAGCTCATAGGCAGTGGCTGGCTTCCTTCTGCTGCCTGTACATAAGGTTTCCCATGGGGTTATTTAGCTACAGGGTGTTATTGAATCCATGCAGGTGATTACCAGGGATCTTAGACGGGTGTGTTGGGTCTGGTTTAGTAGGGACGGGTTTTAAAAAAAAAGAAAAGGGAATTCATAGTTGGCAAAGCAAGGTCTCCGGGGAAGAGCGGGTTACAGAGTACCGCACGGTCTACAGGCCTGGTCCGCTGTGAGCAATCCTAGCGGAGGCTGCAGGTCAGGGGCCTAGGTTCGCTGGTGTCAGTGTTAAGCCAGTACGGGGGCTTAGTAGATGCGGCTTGCCTTGGTATTTTACTCTCCCTAGGTTTCCAGGTTAAGTAAATTTTAATTGGTAAAGGGTTAATTTGTAAAAAAATAAATAAAAAATGCTGCTCTTGTTCCATCATTCACGTTTTACACATTCGCAGGGTTTCCTCACGACATGTGCACAATCCAGTGTTGATGCCTTAATTGTTTTGTTTCTAGGTCCAAACCTTGTCTCAAGTTACATCCTGAAATTTGGCTTATCGGCAAGGTAGTAGGGGTACACGTCGGGGAGGGGGGAGGAAGCTTGGTTTGTGTCTCATGCACCGTCTCACGTCCAGGTCGTGCTGTGTTACTACCGTTCTGCGGTTGTCAGTCCGTAGGTATTCTGAGCAGGTAAGTGCATGGTCACCCTCTGGGTGTTACTTTCTGGGTGTCTGTTCGAGTTGGAGAAGGGTTTTGATCGGTCTTTTTGAAGTGCCCCCCTTTCAGCGGTGGAGTTCGTCCCAATGGGGTGGTCACAGGTAAGTTTAGCAAGAAGGAGAGACTTATCATCGACCTGTCAGCCCCACATGGTTACCACGTCCCTAGTTTTAAACTCCCTCATTCCTTCAGAGGAAGTGGGCATGAGGTATTCTACTATTGATAAGTGGAAGGTCCGATACTACTTTTCCACCAAACTCACTTTCTGTTCTAGGAGCAGCCCGTGGCTCTTTGATCAGTTGGCTCAGGCCTCCATTGGGTTTTAGAATATAAGGTACACTCTGAATTTGTTATTCATTACTTCCTGCTGATCTAGAGGCCAGGGTCAGCCCTCTTAGGGCTGGGGAGATTGTTGAGCTGTTTTCCCAGTTAGGTGTCGCGGTCTCCCCCAAGAGACCTGCTAGCTCAGGTTTTGCTGCTATTTTGGCACCCACTTGGTCGCAGGCGAGTGGCCTGCTGAGGTGAGACAAATCCCAGGTTTCCTGCAAACCTCAGCACTTTTCGAGCTGTACCCCATTGTGGTGGCCGCCCGTGTTTGGGGCAGCAGCTGGGTAAATCGCACTGTTTTGTTTGTAACCGACAACGCTGCGGTGGTAGATATCTTAACCAATGGGTTGTCTAAGTCGTCTTATTTCATATGTCTCTTGAGACGTCTAGTTCAACTCTCCTTGCGACATCATTTTTGTGTTAGTAGTACGCATGTGCCAGGTTCTCAAAATGTGGCAGCTGATGCTTTATCGAGGGCTAATTTCTCCCTTTTCGCAGGTCACGCCATAGGCGGATGTTGTGGGCGCTAGACGAGTCACTAATACTGGTTTAAATGGTCACCTAGAGACGGCCCACTCCTTACTAGCCAAGCCCCTTTCGCCGTATACAACTAGGGCATATCGCACTGGGTGGAGGGCATTTGCAGGTTTTAGGGAATATGCCCTCAAAGGGAGTCCAGTTTTGTTGAATACATCCTTGCCTTCATTGGCTACTGCCACTCGGAGCTCAAGCTGTCCCACAACACGGTGGAGTCGTACTTGTCGGGGGTGCAGCATTTCCTCTCTGTCAGTCATCCTGAACGGGCATCGGTGTTCTCTGTGCATGCTGTCAAAGCTACGTTGAGGGGTTTGAGCAGATGCGGACCAGGAGGCCAAGTACGCAGACAAGCTGTTACTGGGCTGCTTTTCGTAACCTATCTGACATTCTGGATAGGAACCTTTCGGGGTTTTGCCCAGCCTGGTGCTTAAATCCGCTGTTTATTTAGCCTTCTATGGTTTCTTGAGGCCTGGGGATAGTAGCAAGTTTCTCACAGTCAGCCAGTTGGTCCAGGGTCCCGAGGGTTACGTGCTGCTGCTGAGGACATCCAAGACCTCGCAGACAGGTCCCCCAGTCCCAACGTCCTAGTTCCCTATGTCTCATCGATGGTGCCCTGTTAGAGTTCTTCATCAGCTGCAGGTTCAGGCCAGATAGTCCACTATTGCCATTCGGGGTGGTACCGCTCGCTTCTCACCAGTTCATGTCTCACATACGCTCCTCAGTTGCCAGTTTGGGCGGCGACCCAGCTACGATCTCAGGACATCTATTCGTATAGGTGCAGCATCCACAGCCTACAAGAATCGGGTACCAGCGCATGCCATCCAGAAGTTGGGTCGTTGGCGCCCCTCGTGTTTTTAGCCACTATATACCTTACCCCAAAACTAAGATGTCAATGGCTTTCCAAAGTCTGGTTTTGTGATCTATGCTGTAATAATTACTCCTGCTACTCAGTATGTCTTTTGCCCTCTTTCAGGTGTCCCTACTACGGCGCGGTTGCGGCATAACTCTAACTGCTTAGGGGCAGGGTAGTCTCAGGTGGGACGGGGTGCATTCTCTTGGTTGCCACGACCACAAGTAAACAGTTTTCAAACGCAGATGACACTGCATCTTTTACAATTAGGAATTATATCAATTGCAATACTACATTTGTCATTTACATGATTCTGCATGAAAACTAAAAACTCGTATTTTAGAATATCTTAATGACATCACTAATCCAAAAACAAATAGGAAAATATCAAGTGTATCCAAACATTAAAAACAGGCACATAAAGGTTCACTAATGGGGCTGCAAATGATTGGTATGAAAAAAAAAAATAGGGGGGGGGGGGGCAATGTCAAAGATCTACTGCATAATAGGGAGGCATATTGGATATTTCAATGCAACACAATAGCCCCTAACGGTCTAAATGTGAAGCGTGAAATAATGTATCACTACTAACTCGATTGGTCTACAAAAATAAAATATAATACTTAAAACACCCTGAGGTGTACATGACACATAATTTAATTTTGGAATGTATTTTGCGAAAAATGTATGGGGTATAGATGAATTGCTGTACAATGTCAAGGAATTCAATATAGTGGCCCTGATATGCTTATGTGCCTCAGTGGACCCTGCCCGAGTCAGAGAAATAATGTTGTAAGGAATATGGATTATTATTTACTGTCAGCCATGTGCCCACACCCACCATTTTCTGAAAGGTAGCAGAGGTAGTGAACTCCACAGGGGGGCCCTGCTTCAAAGCCCAGCCAACTGGCAGAGAACCTCTAGTAGACCACCATTTTTTTACAATTTTTCACCTCCATTCAGCCAGCCAGGAACACCAGCTAATAGAACAGGAAAGACCCATCTGCAGAAGGTCTAGTCCATTCCCCGGTTTAATGGAAATTATCAGACTTTCTGGGGCCGGCAGTTTAAAAGGAATTATGAATCGCCCGGCCATCCCAGGCACAAACCACATACATATTTGTGTCCCTGTGGCCACGATAAACAGGCCTGTGGTCATAGTCTGGCGGTAGGATGCCAGGTAAGGGAGATATACATATCTCCCCAGAGAAACTAAATAACGGTAACATGCTTGGACTCTACTTGTAGCCGGAACTCAGACTGGTCTGTTGGTCCCAGAACCATCTCCCTGGAGCTATGAACCCTAAAGGGTTTTGTGGGTCATTGAGCTGCCAAAATCAGCAGGGAGGGGGACCCTTCCCAGAGGCGGGAAGAGGGGGGGGCTACAATTTAAAAGGCTTGTGCCAGCAAGCGGGCGTGTCTTTTTTTTTAAAGGGGGTCACATCGTGTCATGTGTTTAGAGGGACCTGCAACCGATGTGAATGCAGCTAAGAACTCATCACAACTCAAATAACGCATATATCTGGAATAAACTGACTTATTGTTCTGCTTAACCCTGTTGTACCCTATTACCTATATTTGTAACCTCAGACCACTGTATATATTCTTAGTGTGTATAGTGTAATTTCTAGTGAGCCCTTAAGGCGATTAAATATATAATTTAATCTTGTGCTGTCTTGTATCTCGATCACGAATCCCCACGTCCGTGTTTTGGCCCAGCAGTACGCTACTGCAGGTTGGTTTCTTACCCTATATAATCCCGTTAGTGGACCGGGCTTATATCAAACAAGTAACTGGTGGTAGTCTTCCCAGGCTGAGAACGCACTGTTTCACTGGGGCAGTGAAAAGGCTCTCTCAGCTTGTTGCCTCTCTGTGCCTGTGTGGAGGGTGTATCGTCACGCCTAGGTAACCAGTGACCATACCTACCGTACCTCGTGAGCTCGATGTAGTTGACGTCCGGCGTCAGTCAGGGCACGAGGTATGGTATCTCTCACAAATGTCATTTCCCAAAGCTATCCATGTTTATATATGCTCATGCAATATTCCCGTTTATAAAGGGCAATTTCCTTTTTATACTGAGTTGTGGATATTTGGATTTGCTTCATCAAAGTTTAACTGCGTGTCAGATGTTCTGTTTCACATTTATTTTATATTACATTGTTTATATGTGTAATTGTGAACAGCAGGGGTTAAATGCAAAGAATGGCTAATATCACAACCACCTGTGTGGTAATAGCAATTCCAACCTTGTTGGTGGAGCCATTTTCATTCCAGGTATATAAGTCTACTATGCGTTGGTAGCATTACCGCTGTCCATATGAAGAATTGTATTCTTTTAAATATATGAAATAAAGATTGAAGACTTTTATTCATCTCAGTGCTGGACATTTTTCATTGTTTTCCTGGATTATACTACGGACTGGACCGGGTCCTTGCATGAGAGGTAATATTTGGGAGTGCTGGCTTACTTTTTTGACCTTCAAAGGCTAATAAACAGCAGCAAGAGACCAACCAGTTGCTGCTACAACACGTGATGGCTTTGCAGACAGCAGGAGCAATCCCCAAGCGTCCACGATGCCCGGAAAGCAGTCCGTGCAGCCATCCCTAAGATGACACCCGCAGACGACATTGAAACCTACCTGGCGATGTACGAGAAAGTGGCCATCAGGGAAAAGCTACCCCGTGACCAGTGGGCTGGCATCCGATTCCCAGCGGGTGTATTTCGACTTGCCGGACGATCAAGCGCCGACTACCAAAAAGTAAAGGGTGAGATTTTGGCAAGACTGGGGGAGAATTTGTTGGTCCGTGCCCAGCGAGTACATCAGTGTGGGTTTAAGCTGGCTGAGTCTACGAGGACCCAGTATTATGACTTACTCCACCTTTTGCAAAAGTGGCTACAGCCTGATGTGCTGAGTCCCACAGCTATGCTGGATAAACTATACGCCCCCTGAAGAAGCAAGGCGAAACGCGCGTCGGGCAAGGAGCCATCACGCTATCCCTTCTGGTCAGTATAGGTTTCCACGGTCCATTGCATTTGAACTGCTGGTTGCAGGCGGATCAGCATCTGCTCACTGGTGTTAGCTTTATTTGCTGACCGCTCTGCAATCATAGTGCGACTTTATGTTCTTATATATTTATGACCTCTGGTGGTGTAATATGGATGTTGTGCTTTTTGTGCAATTATTATTGGGATCTTTACCATTTATTGCATTAGCTTAGATAATAATTGTCCTATTACCCCTTGTACCATCTTACCTATCAGATATATCAGCTTTTGGATTGGTTGGGTGGCTCCATGCACTTGTCACTTTATACTCCTGCACCTTTTACCATTAATTGAAACCGCCATATATGTAATTATTATTGTATTTTTCTACTAATAAAGAATTATCAAATATATATGTGTGTGACTTTTTAGGTTCTCTATCTATGTACACACATATCTTCTTAAACTCTAGCCTAACATCTCTTGGTTGTATAAACTATTGGCTGACATACTCTGGAGGGAACTGCCACCCCCTCTCCAGCACTAGATCGGCCAGGTATCTCCTGGAAATGGTGGACCTGGTGGAACACTATGAGGCTACCAAGAATCTCAAGGGGGGTTCTTTTGGGAGGAGGGCAGGAAAACTCCAGAACTCCCCACCCCAAGCCCACCGATATGAGCCAATGAAACCCCCCAGGAGGTTCCCCCTATGGCCGGAACCAGTTAATCTGCTGGCTGTGTCAGGAACCTGGCCACACCAGGGCTGAGTGTACTAATCGGGTTGAGCCCATGGACACTAATTGTGGTTACTGACAATCGCTATATGTTAGAAAACTGTGTGCCACAGGTACACCGGAGGCTCTAGACCACTTGTGTCAGGTGGAAGTGGGAGACACTCAAGCAGAGGCGCTGCTGGACTCAGGGAGCTTGGTGACCCTAATAAAGGCTACCCTGCTGTGGTCTGCTGAGTATACTGGCCGGAAAGTTGGGGTGATGTGTATTCATGGAGACTTGAAAGACTACCCCCACCACGCTGGTGTCTCTAACCACGGTGGCTGGCAGGTGGACCCACGAAGTAGCAGTTGCCACAAATCTCCACTATGAACTCATAATAGGGAGAGACTTTCCAGGTTTCCCAGCCCTGGCCGATTGTGAGAGTTACAGATACCCCTGAGACAGGAATAAGCCCAGGAGTTTGGCCTTGTTCAGGGGGACGGCCAGAACCCAGGGAACCTGAGGCCAAAGGGCCAGCAGTAGGGGTGACTGCCACTTCGTTGGAAGAGGGGGAGACAACCCCGTATAGGGTAATGGTGGGAGATGTAGAGGAGTTGCCACTGGGTCCTGGGTTGGCAGACCTCAACGTCTCCGGAGAGAATTTTGGTACAGCCCAACGCTGAGACCAAACCCTATCCCGGGCCTGGGAGAATGTGGTAATACTTGATGTTGTACTCCAACAACCAGGGGCCAAGTCCATGTTTCCCCGTTTTGTGGTCCAACAGAATATGCTATATCGGGTTAACCAGCTGCGGGGTGAACTTGTTGTACAGTTGGTGGTGCCCAGGGCCTTTCTAAAACTCGTGTAAGAGTTAGCCCACCAACATGTTCTTGGGGGTCATCTGGGACTGCAGAAGACACAGGACCGATACTACAACGGTTTTACTGGCCCAATGTCTTTAGAGAGGTGGATGACTTTTGTATGTCTTTTCTGCAGTCCCTTAGTGCCCCTCTCGATTATCGAGGTACCATTTGAGAGAATCGCTATGGATCTCGTAGGCCCAGTACCAATGTCCGCCAAGGGGCACCAACACATCTTGGTCGTCCTGCACCCCCGGAGGGGGTGCCACTGCGACATACATCGGCCAAACTCATAGCAAAAGAGTTAATGGAGATGTTTTCCCGAGTGGGGATACCCAAAGAGGTTCAGACTGACAAGGGGACTCTTTTTATGTCCAAGGTCATGCGGGAGCTCTGTAAGTTGCTGAATATCAAACAGATATGGACATCCGTCTATCACCTGCAAACTGACGGCCTAGTAGAAAGGTTTAATCTAAAAGCTATGTTAAAACGAGTAGTATCTAAGGATGGAAAGGACTGGGACCTCCTTCAGCCCTATCTTATGTTCGCAGTGCGAGAAGTGCCCCAGGCCTCTACTGGGTTCTCGCCTTTCGAACGACTATATGGCAGACATCAACGTGGTCTGTTGGAGGCATGGGAGCAACAACCGACACCATAAAAAAGTGTTGTTGAATACGTCACCCAGATGCAGGAACGTATGGAAACCGTGTTGCTGCTGGTAAAGGAACATATGGGAGACCAGTATTGACGATAGCCTGCGGCCGAGTTTTCTAGGAGGAGAGGTTCCGGCCCCTAAGTCTGATATAAGGGAAGCGGTTGCCACAGTGAAGATTGCTGACAGCCTCTCCTCTAAACAAACTTAGGAGGCCAGGGAGTTTGTCAGCAGGAACACAGATGTGTTCTCAGACCTCCCTGGACGCACTTCCATAATCCAGCATGACATGAGCCTCAGGCCAAAATCTGGTTGAAACCATACCGGGTACCTGAGGCTCGGCGACGGGCCATCTCTGAGGAAGTACAACTAATGCTGCAACTAGACGTCATCGAGGAGTCTAGAAGTGAGTGGGCCAGCCCTATAGTACTGATACCCAAACCGGACAGGACGTTGCGGTTTTGTAACGATTTAAAAAAATTAAACGGGGTATTTAAATTCGACGCGTATCCCATGACCCTGGTAGACGAGCTGATTGAGAGGTTAGGACAAGCCTGGTATTTTTCAGTTTTGGACCTCACCAAAAGGGAATTGACAAGTACGGCGGCCCAAAAAAAAAACGGCCTTCATCACACCGGAGGGGCTGTACCAGTATGAGATGTTACCCTTTGGTCTGTATGGTGCCCCAGCCACTTTCCAAAGGCTAATGGACATTGTGCTGCGACCACATCGTCAGTACGCTTTAGCATACCTGGACGACATTGTCATCCACAGTACCGACTGGGAAAGTCACCTGCCCAAAGTGCAGGCTGTATTAGACACCCTTCAAAAAGCTAGACTAACCGCTAACCCCAAAAAATGCGCGATAGGGTTACAGAAGACAAAATACCTGGGGTATGTCATTGGGCGCGGAGTGATCAAACCCCAAGTAAACAAAATAGAGGCGATAAAAAATTGGCCCGACCTGTCACCACTAAACAAGTCATTCCTAGGAATGAGATTTGTTCCCCACATTGCCACAATAGCCGCGCCCTTGACAGAGCTCTTGAAGGGATGAAAATAAGTGATGGTTCACTGGGATGAGCGGGTGGAAGAGGCTTATTCCACTTTGAAATCGGCCCTGTGTGGGTCAACGGTTTTGGTGACGCCCAATTTCAATAGGGAGTTCGTGGTACAGACAGATGCCTCCGAAGTAGGCCTCGGTGCTGTACTCTCTCAGGAAGTCAACGGGGAGGAGCATCCCATTGTCTTTTTAAGCCACAAGCTCACTCCAACTGAAACCAGGTATAGTATAGTGGAAAGAGAGTGCCTGGCTATCAAGTGGGCACTCAAGTCTCTCTGCTACTATTTGTTGGGAGAAATTTCCTCTTGGTGACTGACCACTCCCCTCTCAAGTGGATGAGCCAGGCCAAAGAGAGAAATGCCCAAGTCACCAGGTGGTTCCTGTCCTTGCAGAACTTTAAGTTCTCCGTGGAACACAGGGCAGGCCAGGTATACTGTATGGCGCAAGGGGGCGGGTATGTAAGAAGGTACCTGGAATCATCGTGGATGGAAGGTATGTGTCACCGAGGTTCCTGGCCTCGGTGAAATAATAGCTGGTATTTTACAGTCATGTGAAAAAATTAGGACACCCTTTGAAAGCATGTGGTTTTTTTGTAACATTTTTAATAAAAGGTTATTTCATCTCCGTTTCAACAATACAGAGAGATTAAAGTAATCCAACTAAACAAAGAAAACTGAAGAAAAGTCTTTTCAAGATCTTCTGTAAATGTCATTCTACAAAAATGCCTATTCTAACTGAGGAAAAAGATAGGACACCCTCACATGTATTCCCTCTTAAATTGGCTCAGATCTCACACAGGTATATCACACCAGGTGCACATAATTAGTAGATCGTTACTCTGCATGTTGAATGAGGCTTGCCCTATTTAAACCTCAGACATTTAGTTTGGTGTGCTCCTGACTGTTGAAGTGAGAGTGAGCACCATGGTGAGAGCAAAAGAGCTGTCAGAGGACTTCAGAAAAAAGATTGTAGCAGCCTATGAGTCTGGGAAGGGATTTAAAAAGATCTCAAAAGATTTTGAAATCAGCCATTCCACTGTCCGGAAGATAGTCTACAAGTGGAGGGCTTCCAAAACAACTGCCAACATGCCCAGGACTGGTCGCCCCAGCAAGTTCACCCCAAGAGCAGACCGCAAGATGCTAAAAGAGGTCTCCAAAAACCCTAAAGTGTCATCTCGAGAACTACAGCAGGCTCTGGCTACTGTTGATGTAGAAGTACATGCCTCTACAATCAGAAAGAGACTGTACAAGTTTAACTTGCATGGGAGGTGTGCAAGGAGGAAACCTTTGCTTTCCAAGAGAAACATCGAGGCCAGACTGACATTTGCCAGAGATAAAGTTGACAAAGACCAGGACTTCTGGAATAATGTTCTTTGGACAGATGAGTCCAAAATTGAATTATTTGGACACAACAGCAGAGGACATGTTTGGCGTAAACCAAACACAGCATTCCAAGAAAAGAACCTCATACCAACTGTGAAGCATGGAGGTGGAAGTGTCATGGTTTGGGGCTGCTTTGCTGCAGCAGGACCTGGTCAGCTCACCATCATAGAATCCACGATGAATTCTACTGTGTATCAGAAGGTGCTTGAAGAACATGTGAGACCATCAGTTAGAAAATTAAAGCTGAAGCGGAACTGGACCATGCAACATGACAATGACCCAAAACATACTAGTAAATCAACCAAAGATTGGCTGAAAAAGAAGAAATGGAGAGTCCTGGAATGGCCAAGTCAAAGTCCAGATTTGAATCCCATTGAGATGCTGTGGGGTGACTTGAAAAGGGCTGTACGTGCATGAAACCCCTCAAACATCTCACAGCTGAAAAAGTTCTGCATTGAGGAGTGGGGTAAAATTTCCTCAGACCGATGTCGAAGACTGGTAGATGGCTACAAGAACCGTCTCACTGCAGTTATTTCAGCCAAAGGAGGTAACACTCGCTATTAGGGGCAAGGGTGTCCTATCTTTTTCCTCAGTTAGAATAGGCATTTTTGTAGAATGACATTTACAGAAGATCTTGAAAAGACTTTTCTTCAGTTTTCTTTGTTTAGTCGGATTACTTTAATCTCTCTGTATTGTTGAAACGGAGATGAAATAACCTTTTATTAAAAATGTTACAAAAAAACACATGCTTTCAAAGGGTGTCCTAATTTTTTCACATGACTGTATATGTCAGCAGCAGCTATTGCTAATTAACACCTTGAGAGTTAGC
The DNA here is from genome assembly GCF_014858855.1 of Bufo gargarizans. Lineage (NCBI taxonomy): Eukaryota > Metazoa > Chordata > Amphibia > Anura > Bufonidae > Bufo > Bufo gargarizans. Next base: position 337,514,561 of record NC_058082.1, on the reverse strand, counting down.
ATGGCTGTCATAGCTGATCTGGGACAGCTCTTACTGGGAGTAGTCAAAGTGCTGGGTGGGTGACTACTCCCCATGTTCCAGGCCAGGTTTTGCCAGGCATAAAAACCAGCCAGCACTGTCAGGTGTGTGGATTTACCTCCCTCTGACTGTGGAGCTCAGGAGTCTGTGTGCTGTGAACTGAAGGCTGTGCTGGGATTTGAAGTTTTAGCCGGGCTGGAAGACTCAGGCCCCTCTAAAGGCGAAAAAGGCCGCCTATGGACTTGATAAGGCTGAACTGCTAACAGGGTGTGAATTAACACCCAGGAGAAAAGGTGACTTTTATTGTTTATGGACTTTCCTTGTGTGTAAACAAACATCAAGCCACCTGTGATACAGCTTATCTGCATTTTGTTATACACCAATGTGTGAGTAAACACTGCTGTTTGATTCAAGAACTGTGTACTTTGCCTCTATACTGCATCCGCTAGCCCTAACTACCAGAGCGAATCCCCACAATGTCTTACACACCCTACCTATCCCTTTCACTGCAGCTACATTTAAATTATTCCGGAATCATATGTCCTCTTTTATCTGGAATAAAAATAAAAATGGGCTAGCATCTTCGGTTTTCTCTAAGCGTGTGGCACATGGCAGTATGGGCACTCCTAACTTCTCTCTATCATTCATCTTTCCTAATAGAACAGTCCAAATTCTAGTCCACCCCTAATACGGACAAATTGTGACCAGAACTGGAGGCTCATATTTCTCAGGTGCAACACCTCGAAGTTCTGCTTTACCTCCCCTGCCTCATTTCGACATTGCCTGCCTGTTTTCCTCCATCCGTAAAGGCTACCCTAAAGGCATAGAAGCTTGGATGCATATTGGAAGTTTAGTACAGGATGCAATGTCCATAGGGACATCATGACATCAGTGGGACCGCCCTATAAGGTAAGACCATAATTAGACTAGGGCTAAACTGATGAAAGGTCCTCTTTAACCCCACATTTTTTCCCTGTTTTCCAATAATGCCTCATTTACATGTCCGTGCTCAAATCCATGAGCAGGTGGTCAGTGATGCATCCGTGAAGCTATCCGTGAAGGATCCGTGTTTGGTCTGTGTGTCTGTTTTTTGCTGTCCGTATTGCATCCGTGTTTCACTGACACTGCACAGCTGAAAAATTATTTTCAAAGCATCTCTTCTTAATGATCCATGTTGCATCTGTGGTTTTCACGGACATATAGACTATAATGGACATGATGGATCTGTGAACACGGACAAAATAGAGCATGCATCCGTGCTAAAAACACTGACCCACGTACCGTGGTAAAACACTGATGTCTGAATACACAGATTAAAATGAATGGGGACGTGTACTGTCCATGGAGAACACGAACAGCACACTTCCATGAAACACTGACGTGTGAGTGAGGCTTAACAGACATGGTAAATTATATGGTGCCCATAAAAAATTATTCTGCAAAAAATAAGCCTTCATATGGCTATATGAATGGAAAATTATAAGTTATGGCTATTGAAATATGGAGAGGAAAAAAGGAAAATGCAAAACTAAAAATGGGCCGGTACTTAAAGGGTTAAATATATGGTACATCACACGTGCCATTGCCCAGTGGACCTACATCCCTACTGTCCCTATTGTCATGTTGTACATGCAATGAGGGACTATTTATGGTGAGTGCTGTAGCTTCTTCTGCTTATTTTGAAAACAAACAGTGGTGGGAGTACTGTACCAGCGTCACAGGGAACAATGCTGGAGAAACGAGTCAGTGTGTCATAAAAAAATAAAATAAGGATATTGTAGGGGTTTATAGAGATTTTTAATTACTGTATTTTCTGGACTATTAGACTCATTAAACTAATTTCCTCCTCTAACTTGTGCATCTATCTACTGGTGCGTCTAATAGTGCAAATGCTGGCATTATAAGCAGGAGATTCTGAGCTCTGTACCAAAAGACACTGAACTGTCACATTTTACTGAGCTGTCATAGTCAGAGGGCATTGTGACTGGCAATGTAATGAGGAATTGTATTTTTTACTGTGTCTGTACTGTATCAACTGTATACCACCCATAGGATATGTACAGTAAAAATTGTACTTTAAATTTTTATGCTTCTACTTGAGGAAGTGTCTTATGGTCCAGTGCTTCTTATAGTCTGAAAAACATGTATATCTGCTGGTGCATTTTGACCCCTGATGAGCCATCCCTATTGGCAGGGAAATGCACAGGATACCACAGGGTTTCTGAGGGACTATTTGCTGTCTATGATCAGATTTCAACTAAAATTAAGGTTTATGATTTCTCAGAGATATACTAATAGCTACAAATGGTCAGAGAAACATCAGACATGTCTACAATGTACATATATTTGGATAGTCTCCACACCCTTTCACTCTTTTCACATTTTGTTATGCTGTGGCCTTGGCTGGGCCACTCAAGAACATTCAAAGTGTTGCCCTTGTGCTTAGGGTTATTGTTTTATTGGAAGGTAAACCTTCAGGCCAGTCTGAGGTCCAGCGCACAGTGGATCAGATTTTTATTAAGAATATCTCTGTACTTTGCTCCCTTCAGCTTCCCCTCAACCCTGACCAGTCTCCCTGTCCCAGCCGCTGAAAAACACACACACAGCATGATGCTGCCGCCACCACCACCATGCTTTACTGTAGGGATGGTATTGAGCAGTGCATATTTCCTCCAAACATTATAATTGAGGCCAAACAGTTCAGTCTTTTGTTTCTCACAGTCTGAGAGTCCTTAAGGTGCATTTGTGTAAACTCCAAAAAGGCTTTCATGTGTGTTTTGCTAAGGAGAGGCTTCTTACTGTACACTCTGCATAAAGTACGGATTGGTGGAATGGAGTGCAGTGTTGCAGTGATGATTGATCTTCTGTAAGGTTCTCCCATCTGCGTACAGGATCTATGGACCTCAGCCAGAGTGACCATTAGGTTTTTGTTCACTACTCTTATCAAGGACCTTCTCTCTTGATTACTTTGTTCTCTGTTGATTACTTAGTTTTGTGGGGAACCTAGCTCTAGGAAGAGTCCTAGTTGTTCCAAAGTTATTCCATGCAGAAATTATGGAGCTACTGTGCTGTTGGGAAATTTTGGTGTAGCATAAAAACTTTGTACCCTTCTCCAGATCTGTGCCTCCACACAATAAGGCGTAGAAACATATCAAGATGGTCAAGAGAAATAGGAGGCCTTCAGAGCTAAATTTCAAGTGTCATTGCAAAGAGTCTGACTATTTATGTCCATGCAAAATTTTAGTATTTCCCTTTTAATAAATTTACTTTCTCATTATGGTGTATTGAGTGCAGAATGATGGGGGAAACTTTACTTTTATACATACTATTTTATAAACAATAAGTTAGTTGGATGCACAGGGTGGCTGATACACCAAAAAGGGTGCTCTCAATCTTACAGCGTCACTCCGCTGCTAAAGAAGGCAGAGATATAAGGGAATGATTGGGCACACCTAAGATACTTGGTAACTGATATTTATTAAAGTAGTTAAAATAGCAATATAAATTTACGTAACTGCCACGTGATTAGACAGCATTCAAGTGGAAATTAAGCGTGTTTGTGACCGAAAGGAGGCTCAAAGTGGTCACTTGCAGATGATGTTGGTGACTAGCAGCCTCATTGCGACCACAATAGACAGGTGGAATAGATATTAAACTCCAATAGTAATGAATCAAGTAAGTACTTATAAATTTAAAAATGCATTATAAGTGATAAAAAATATATATAAATGTCCGGATGTAACAAGTTGGGATCCCTCAGGTGTTATAACCAACTTAGAGCAGCATGAAAATGTTAAAGAGTGGTTGCAATATTCAGAATCAAAGTTGCTCCGTCACTGACCCAGCGGCGTCCCACTTACAGTCAGAGATCAATCCAGCAGTGAAACAACAGTCAGTTCAGGAACACTCTTACCGATGTTGGAGGGTTCTCCTGATTCGGAGACACCTCAGCCGTCTATCGAAACCCTCTTTCGGTTTTTCTCTTTGCGGTTAGGTGGATCCAGCAGTTGTTAATGTGCGTCACTTGTTGGCAGTGCGGTTGCTGCACGTGGTCCCGCTTGTTTGGATCCAGAGATGCCAATTTTCCAGGCTAGGTTTCAGATCGGCTCCGTTGGGTACACTGGTTTAGAGTGGTCCTTAGGTCAATTAGGTGCGGTGCACTCGCATGAAGTTGGGGGGTCAGACCAGACGCGTTTCGGGGCTATAGTGTCCCCTTCCTCAGTGGCTATCCGACCTCCCCAAACAGTCGTCCTTTTATACCCTATAGAAGGGTTTTACAAGACCCGATGCGGATTTAGATTCCGGAAGTCTTATGTAAGTCATTAACCCATCGAGGGAAAGTTCACTCTTTAGTGTACTATAGCGGCTTTTCTTGTTTCGTTTTGGATTAAACGTGATCAGTCTATGCCGTAACTCATCAGATCATATTATCTTCTGAACTTATTTAAATAGAAATAAAACTGAAGCTAAAAATAAAAGTGGACAATGGTGAATACTTTTGCGGTTCTCTTGCGTTTTTGTTTTTACCACAAGCCGCCATAACGGCTGCATATTGAATGATATTTCAAACGATAATGGGGTTGCAACATATATAGCACATTATGAACAAGATTTATGACAGGATTCATATATATATATATATATATATATATATATATATATGTGAAAACAGTATATGTTAAAAATAGGGAATCTAGGAAAGAAAAGATAAAAAGATAAAAAGATAAAAAAGGTAAAAAAAGGTATAAGAAGTAAGAATATAAAAGGAGAAGGAAAAGAGAATGATTTAAATGATACACCGCTGAAATCAACTCACCTGTCTCTACTTTATACTGCCGATAGTATGGGCAGCATAAAGTTGATGACAGGTTCCCCTTTAAGACCAGCATTTTAGACACCGGTCTTCATAAAGCCCCATAGCTGGCGTAGGATCTGCCGAAATTATGAAGATGTGCAGGGCTCTCCATAACATCAGCGCATCCAGTGCCAGTTCTCAATGTAAGACAGTATTCTAGCTTTCTAAAACAGGAGTATAAAATGGGAAATGACACGCCGTTCCGGCCCCTTCCCCACGCACGCCACGCCCACAATTTTAGATCCGACATGAGCGGGGAGAAGGCACAGATAGCTGCACAACTAACCGTTGCGCCACCATCTGCGCCTGAAATACACCTAATTTAATCGTATTTCAGTATAATAAATGACCCTCTATATAAATTTGGTATCGCCATAATTGTAGCAAACTGTAGAATAAAGTTATCATATCTTATATACCACATGGTGATCCTCATAAAAAAAATAAAAATAAAAAACCCCAACAGAATTACAATTTTTGCCCATCTCATCTCCCCAAAAATTATAGAAAAAGCGATCAGAAATCAGAATGTACCACAAAATAGTGCCACTAAAACTACAGCTTGTCTTGCAAAAAATAAGCCAACAAAATTTTTTAAAAGATATGGCTCTTAAAAACCATTTCAGCAAATTTCTATGTTAGAAAATCCAGATGCCACTCCTTCCCTTCTGAGGCCTGGCGTATCCCCAAAACTGTTTACGACCATAAATTGGGTGTTTCTGTATTCAGGAGAAAATGGATAAGAAATTGTGGGGTGATATTCTCCTGTTATTCCTTTGTGAAAAAAAAGTTTGGGCCTAAAGCACCATTTTTTGTAAAAAAGATAAAATAAAATATCAAATTTTTCATTTTCACAGCCTGTTTTATGAAATGCTTGTTGGGTCAAAATGCTCACTACACTCCTTAAAAAATGTGGTCATTTTGGGGGGATTTTTACTGTAGGGGTGCCTCAGAGTCTCTTCAAACACAACATGGCACCTAGAGACCACTATGAGCCCTGCTGTCTGCCTATACAGCAGTTTATGACCACATATGGGGTGTTCATGTAAATCAAAGAATTAAGGTAATAAATATTGAGGTTTCTTTTGTTGTTAAACCTTGATGTGTTACAGGAAAAATGGTAAATCTGCCAAAAAGTGAATTTTTTTAAATTTCACCTCCATTTTGCTTTAATTTCCATTGAATACTTTAAGGGTTAACAACATTTCTAAAAATCAGTTTTGAATAGCTTGAGGGGTAGTTTATATAATGGGATAATTTATGGGTGGTTTCTATTATGTAAGCCATACAAAGTGACTTCACAACTGAAAGTTGATTTTGGAATTTTTTTGAAATTGCTTCTAAAATTCTAAACCAGGGATGCCCAAAGTGTGGTCCTCCAGCTGTTACAAAACTACAACTGCCAGCATGCTTAGACAGCCTACAGCTATTAGGACATGCTGGGAGTTGTAGTTTTGCAACAGCTGGAGGGCCTCAGGTTGAGCATCTCTGTTCTAAACCTTTTAATGCCCTAACAAAAATTATATTACATTACCAAAATGATGCCGATATAAAGTAGACACATGGGGAACGCTAATTAATAAGTATTTTATGATGTATCACTATCTGTCTTAAAAACTATTTAGAAAGTAGTGAATTTTTCTAATTTTCAGTAAATTTGGGATTTCTTTTTTTATAAAAGGTAATTTTAGACATATTGACTCAAATTTACCATTAGCATGGCATATAATGTGTCATAAAAGAACAATCTTATAATGGCTTGGATAAGTAAAAGCATTCCAAAGTTATTACCACATAAAGGGACACATGGTCAGGAAGGGGGTAAATGGCCTGATCTGGAAGTGGTTAATTGGGAGCAGTTATAAGTTCAGTCTACCGCACAATGGATGGAACTGTGTAGTTCCAATGCTGACTTCTGGCATCAGAGCTACAAGGTAAAAACTAATTGGGAGAGGTGCAGGGTGTCAGACCCTTGGGAGTCTGGTATTGATGACCTATCCTGAGGCTAGGATATCAATTTCATAATACTAGACAACCCCTTTAAGAACCAAGGAAATGTCTTCATTTTTGCCTTCCTGCATTCTATCAGCCATAATGTTTTTTTTTTATCTATATAGCTGTTAGGACCTTGAATTATCAGAAGTTGTAGATTTTATTTTTTACAAATTATTTTGGGGTATATAAAAGTTAATGTTTAAATGTACATTTAGCATGGTAGGAATGCACAAAATGCAGGTACATAATAGTTTTTTTTACATCATTTACCATAATTGAAGAGATAACTTTACTGTACATCATTAATACTGTATATGTATGTATTTTTGCTATTACATAACATTTTATTCACTGAAATTAAAAATAAAAAAAGATTAGTTTTATTATCTTTGTTTGTTTTACATGAACAGGATACCTGGTTATAAACAACAATTTTGCTCTGAAATGCTGCAGTGTTTCAGAGAAACCAAGTGTGCTGGAAACAGAGAGAAGACTCACAGAGAGGTTCTCCTCCTGCTTCTCCTCTCTCAGTTTGGCTTGATTGACAGGTCTCTTCTTATTCACAAAAAGCTAGAAATTAAGCTAAGTTGCATTCTGTGATACTTCTTCCCATTCCCAGCTAATTTTTGATGTCTGTTTTCTCTCTAATGCGTGTAAGGCCGATTCATTGGCCTGTATTTGTGGGAGGGGCATGGCTGCCTACTTCAACAGCCAGCGTCCCTCTCACTCTGTACGTCGTTACAGCGTTTGATGAGCCACACCTGGCTTCCCAGTGAGAGGAGTGCAGCATACCTGGATATCCCGACGTCGGTGAGGGTGAGAAGCTGCTTCTCTGCAGCGCACAGTGTTAGAGTCCGGCCGGCGGGGGGCTCGTTCCCCTAGGTGAGGGGGGGGGATCCCCCGCACCGGAGCATAATGCCAGGGAGTTGCGCGGCTACCCACGCGGTACGGGTGTCCAGATGGCGGTGGGTTGGCCCCTGACTGATGGGGGCTCCCCCGCACTGGTGCACTCTGCCAGGGAGCTTCGTGGCTCCCCACGCGGCATCGACTTCAAAATGCTAGGGTTCATAATGCCAGGGAGCTGCGTTGCTCCCCACGCGGCAGGAGTGACCAGCCGGCGGTAGGTCAGCCCCTGGCTGATGGGGGGCACCCCCGCACTGGTGCACTCTGCCAGGGAGCTTCGTGGCCCCCCACGCGGCATCGACTTCAAAATGCTAGGGTTTATAATGCCAGGGAGCTGCGCTGCTCCCCACGCGGCAGAAGTGACCAGCCGGCGGTGGGTCGGCCCCTGGCTGATGGGGGGCACCACCGCACTGGTGCACTCTGCCAGGGAGCAGCATGAGCTCCCCACGCGGCACACAAATTTTGCTGATGGGGGGCGGGGGCCACAGTGTATGAAGGGCTCCCCCTGGCCCGGTTCATGGTGCCAGGGAGTTGCGCGGCTCCCCACGCGGCAGGAGTGTCCAGCCGGCGGTGGGTCGGCCCCTGGCTGATGGAGGTTCCCCCGCACTGGTGCACTCTGCCAGGGAGCTGCGTGGCTCCCCACGCGGTTATCCTGTAGGGACGCAGGGGACAACGTGGCCCAGCTCCTTATCTTCGTTAAAGTCTGGCATGGTCCGCCGTGCCGTTAGTGAGGCAGGGATCAGGGATGAGAGAACCAGGCCGTTCAGGGGGAGCAGGTCATAGCCGGTGGCTAGCTTTCTTCTGCCGGCTGCACACAAGGTCGCCAAGAGGGTCATTTAGGCACGGGGGATTAATTAGTCCATACAGGTGAGTACTAGGTCTCCGGGGAGGGGTGGGTTACAGGGTACTGCACGGTCTGAAGACCTGGTCCACCGTAGTAAATCCTAGCTGGGATTGCTGGTCAGGAGCCGAGGTTCACTCGTCTCAGTGTCAAGCCAGTACAGGGGCTTAGTAGGCGCAGCTTGCGGTGGTAGCTTCCCCCCCAGGTTAGGCAATTCTTTTTGGCAAGGGTTAATGGTAAAATAAATAAATAAATAAAATAAATAAAAAAATAATAAAAAAATAAAAATAAAAAGAAAAGGAAATTTATTTTTATTTTTAAATTATTACTTTTTTTTTTACTTGTTTACATGGTTCTTTACGACGAATGCACAATCCAGGGTTAATGTCTTGATTGTTTTGCTTCTAGGTCCTAACTTGCCCCGGCTACACCCTGATTTGTGGCTTATCAGCAAGGTACTAGGGGTACATGTCGGGGGGGGGGGGGGGGGAAGAGAAGTCACAAGTTTGGTTTTCACAAAAGTGGGGGCTTAGTAGAAGCTGCTTGTCGCTGTATTTTACCCTTCCTAGGTTTCCAGGTTAAGTAAATTTTAATTGGTAAAGGGTTAATTTGTAAAAAAAAAAAAAATGCTGCTCTTGTTCCATCATTCACGTTTTACACATTCGCAGGGATTCCTCACGACATGTGCACAATCCAGTGTTGATGCCTTAATAGTTTTGCTTCTAGGTCCAAACCTTGTCAAGTTACATCCTGAATTTTGGCTCATCGGCAAGGTAGTAGGGGTACACGTCGGGGAGGGGGGAGGAAGCTTGGTTTGTGTCTCATGCACCGTCTCACGTCCAGGTCGTGCTGTGTTACTACCGTTCTGCAGTTGTCAGTCCGTAGGTATTCTGAGCAGGTAAGTGCATGGTCACCCTCTGGGTGTTACTTTCTGGGTGTCTGTTCTTGAAACCGAGTTGGATAAGGGTTTTGATCGGTCCTTTTGCAGTGCCCCCCTTTCAGCGGTGGAGAGTTAGTCCCGATGGGGTGGTCACAGGTAAGTTTAGCAAGAAGGAGAGACTTATCATTGACCTGTCAGCCCCACATGGTTCCCACGTCCTTAGTCTTAACTCCCTCATTCCTTCAGAGGAAGTGGGCATGAGGTATTCTTCTATTGATAAGTGGAAGGTCCGATACTACTTTTCCACCAAACTCACTTTCTGTTCTAGGAGCAGCCCGTGGCTCTTTGATCAGTTGGCTCAGGCCTCCATTGGGTTTTAGAATATAAGGTACGCTCTGAATTTGTTATTCATTATTTAGATGACTTCCTGCTGATCTAGAGGCCAGGGTCAGCCCCCTTAGGGCTGGGGAGATTGTTGAGCTGTTTTCCCAGTTAGGTGTCCCGGTCTCCCCCAAGAGACCTGCTAGCTCAGGTTTTGCTGCTTTTTTGGCACCCACTTGGTCGCAGGCGAGTGGCCTGCTGAGGTGAGACAAATCCCAGGTTTCCTGCAAACCTCAGCACTTTTCGAGCTGTACCCCATTGTGGTAGCCACCCGTGTTTGGGGCAGCAGCTGGGTAAATCACACTGTTTTGTTTGTAACCGACAACGCTGCGGTGGTAGATATCTTAACCAATGGGTTGTCTAAGTCGTCTTATGTCATATGTCTCTCGAGACGTCTAGTTCAACTCTCCTTGCGACATCATTTTTGTGTTAGTAGTACGCATGTGCCAGGTTCTCAAAATGTGGCAGCTTTATCGAGGGCTAATTTCTCCCTTTTCGCAGGTCATGCCATAGGCGGATGTTGTGGGCGCTACCGTCCCCCTTCACGAGTCACTAATACTGGTTTAACTGGTCACCTAGAGACGGCCCAATCCTTACTAGCCTAGCCCCTTTCGCCGTATACAACTAGGGCGTATCGCACTGGGTGGAGGGCATTTGCAGGTTTTAGGGAATATGCCCTCAAAGGGAGTCCAGTTTTGTTGAATACATGCTTGCCTTCATTGGCTACTGCCACTCGGAGCTCAAGCTGTCCCACAACACGGTGAAGTCGTACTTGTCGGGGGTGCAGCATTTCCTCTCTGTCAGTCATCCTGAACGGGCATCGGCGTTCTCTGTGCATGCTGTCAAAGCTACGTTGAGGGGTTTGAGCAGATGCGGACCAGGAGGCCAAGTACGCAGACAAGCTGTTACTGGACTGCTTTTCGTAACCTATCTGACATCCTGGATAGGAACTCTTTCAGGGTTTTGCCCAGCCTGGTGCTTAAATCCACTGTTTATTTAGCCTTCTATGGTTTCTTGAGGCCTGGGGAGTTTACTTGTTCCCCTATAGTAGCAAGTTTCTCACAGTCAGCCAGTTGGTCCAGGGTCCCGAGGGTTACTTGCTGCTGCTGAGGACATCCAAGACCTCGCAGACAGGTCCCCCAGTCCCAACGTCCTAGTTCCCTATGTCTCATCGATGGTGCCCTGTCAGAGTTCTTCATTAGCTGCAGGCAGCCTTAGCCGGGTTCAGGCCAGATAGTCCACTATTGCCATTCGGGGTGGTACCGCTCGCTTCTCACCAGGTCGTGTCTCACATACGCTCCTTAGTTGCCAGTTTGGGCGGTGACCCAGCTACGATCTCAGGACATCTATTTGTATAGGTGCAGCATCCACAGCCTACAAGAATCAGGTACCAGTGCATGCCATCCAGAAGTTGGGTCGTTGGCGCTCCTCGTGTTTTTAGCCGCTATATACCTTACCCCAAAACTAAGATGTCAATGGCTTTCCAAAGTCTGTTTTTGTGATCTATGCTGTAATAATTACTCCTGCTACTCAGTATGTCTTTTGCCCTCTTTCAGGTGTCCCTACTACGGCGCGGTTGCGGCATAACTCTAACCGATTAGGGGCAAGGTAGTCTCAGGTGGGACGGGGTGCATTCTCTTGGTTGCCACGACCACAATGTTAAGTTACGTTTCTAACCAGGGATCCTGTCAGTATTTCATGAAGCTAATGACAAGTTCCCTTTAACCTCTAAGGGACATATCACGTACTGGAACATCATGATGTCTTGGTACTTAAGGACACATGACGTACCGGGTGTATTTCTGATCACAGCGCGGCGGGCGGTGATCGGAACTGGGTGCCTGCTGAAATGAATCAACAGGCACCCTGGGACAATGTGTGGGGGGGTCCTGTGACCCCCCTGTATCGGCGATCGCGGCAAACCGCAGGTCAATTCAGACCTGCGGTTTGCTGCGTTTCCGGGTTATTCTGGTCTCTGGTGACCCGATAACCCAGAACATGATGGTGATCCGTGGTGTGATAATACACCACCAATCACCATCCTGCGATCCTGAGAGGTGATGGTGGCATCACCTCTCAGAATCGCTTCCGATTGGCTGCAGGGTGGGTGGGCGGTTTAAACTTATTGCAGCTCTGCCTCCTCCTCCTTTCTGTGTCGGGATCCAAGAGAGAGAGCAGCATGCGTAGCTCCGGAGCCACCATAGTGCCATCTGGCACTAAAAAGGTACATAGGGACAGGTTCGGGAGAGCTTAGATAGGTAGGGATAGTCAGGTAAAGTTTAATGAAAGTTTTTTTGCATCGCCCTGATTGGGTGTCTGGGGTCCACAGCACAGCTGTGTGACCTTAGACCCCCCAGGGGTGCTGCAGCTTGCCCCCCCCCCCCCCCCCACATCTTTTGGGGAGCAAGCATTTTTTTTTTCTGCGTACGCTGACTGTGGCCGGCACTCTTAGTGTCCGGCCACTGTTAGCACATTGCACACCCCACCGCTGATCAGCTTTGGACGGTTGATCAGCGAGTTTGAATCATTTTATTTATTTTTTCATATTTTTGGGGCTTTTTTTTTAATTTATTTTTATTTTTTTCTGTTAGTTTTATGGATAATTACGCGAACACCCGTGCCCCCACACACATGCACACTAAATAAAGATTTCCACACAGGCACACACACACTCCCCTATGGCCCGCCGGATGTTCTCAGCCGAGGAGGCATACGCCCAGCTTGCCACCGACTCTGAGAGCCCCAGTGAGGACAAGGATGACCCCACTTTCCTTTTGTCATCCGCGTCCCCCTCATGATCTAGCAATGATGATGAGCCCCCAAGGCGGCGGAGACGCCGCTAGGTGGAGCAAGGGGACCGCCATGCCAGGGACCCTGTGGCCCACACTAGTACTAGCAGCTCTGGGACTCATACTAGTTTTCCGGCCCACCAGTTAAGTCCACCGGAGCCCCCTACCGGTGAACTTGCATGGTGTACCCCAGAGGATTTTGAGCCCATGATTCCTGATTTAGTTGGCCAACCAGGAATCCAGATTCCCACAGTGGGCTTCACTGAATTTGACTATTTTAGTCTTTTTTTCAGTGACCACTTTGTGAATCTGATGGTGGAGCAAACAAACGTGTTCGCCCAACAGTTCATTGCTCAACACCGGGCTCCGTTTTGGCTAGGGCCGGTGGCTGGACTCCGGTCAGTGCAGCCAAGATGAGGACGTTTTTGGCCTCGTGCTGCACATGGGCCTAGTCAAAAACCCAGTGTCAGGCATTACTGGAGTGGGGAAATCCTCTACCAGACCCTACTTTACAGTACGGCCATGACATGTACCCAGTTTGAGGCCATCCGGAAATGCCTGCATTATGCAGATAATGCAGCATGTTAACCCCAAGGTGATCCTGCCTATGACCGTCCTCTCATTCCGCAAAAAATGAGCCCCTGCCTAAGAGAAATCGTCTAAAAACAAAAAAAAAACACGACTCTTAGACTATGGAGATACTAAAATGTTTTTTTGTTTGTTTATAAGGATAATATAGTGTAAAGCCTAAATAAATTTAAAAAAGTAGACATATTAGGTATCGCCGCATTCGTAATAATCGGCTCTATAAAAATACTCCATGACCTAACCCCTCAGATGAACACAGTCAAAACAATAAAATAAAAACAATGCCAAAATACCTATTTTTTGGCAAATTTTCCATTTTAATCCATTTTTTCGAGTAACAAAGCAAGGGTTAACAGCCAAATGAAACTTAATATTTATTACCCTGATTCTGAAGTTTACAGAAACACCCCATATGTGGTCTTAAACTGCTGTATGACCAAACGGCAGGGCGCAGAAGGAAAGGAACGCCGTATGCTTTCTGGAAGGCAGATTTTGATGGCCTTTTTTTTTGGCACCATGTCCCATTTGAAGAACCCCTGATGCACCCCTAGAGTAGAAACTCTATAAAAGTGACCCCATCTAAGAAACTACACCCCTCAAGGTATTCAAAACTGATTTTACTAACTTTATTAACCCTTTAGGTGTTCCTCAACAGTTTATGGCAAATGGAGATGAAATTTCTGAATTTCTATTTTTGGTAACTTTGCCTCACTAAAATGTAATATACAGCAACCAAAAATCATATGTACCCTAAAAATAGTCCCAACAAAACTGCCAACTTATCCCGTAGTTTCCAAAATGGGGTCACAAATTATGGAATTTCTACTCTAGGGGTGCATCAGAGGGGCTTCAAATGGGACATGGTTTAAATAAACCAGTCCAGCAAAATCTGCCTTCAAAAAACCACACGGCGCTCCTTTCCCTCTACGCCCTACCGTGTGCCCATACAGTAGTTTACGGCCACATATGGGGTGTTTCTGCACACTACAGAATTAGGGCAATAAATATTGAGTTTTGTTTGGCTGTTAACCCTTCCTTTGTTACGGGAAAAAATGGATTAAAATGGAAAATTTGCCATTAACTCTTGTGGAACACCTAAAGGGTTAATGACATTTGTAAAAATCAGTTTTGAATACCTTGAGGGGTTTAGTTTCTAGAATGGGTAATTTTTGGGGTGGTTTCTATTGTGTAAGCCTCACAAAGTGACTTCAGACTTGAACTGGTCTTAAAAAGTGGGTTTTTGAAAAATTTCAAGATTTGCTTCTAAACTTCTAAGCCTTGTAACGTCCCCAAAAAATAAAACGTCATTCCCAAAATGATCCAAACATGAAGTAGACATATGGAGAATGTAAAGTAATAACTATTTTTGTAGGTATTACTATGTATTATAGAAGTAGAGAAATTGAAACTTGGAAATTTGCTAATTTTTGCAATTTTGGGGTAAATTTTGTATTTTTTATAAATAAAAATGATTTTTTTACTCCATTTTACCAGTCATAGAAAAAAAAAAAGTTTGTAGCAGCACAACGAAAAAATTGTAAATACGGAACCTTTCTAGTGGTGGTGCCAGCAGTGTTGGGAGCCAGTCTGAAGCTCCCCCTTCAACAGGTCCTTTATATAAAAAAAATGCAGCACTCACTTGTCTTCAATTATGCAGGATTTATTCACCAACACAATGCGACATTTCGACCGACTTGGTCTTGTGCACTGTGTTGGTGAATAAATCCTGCATAACTGAAGACAAGTGAGTGCTGCGGTTTTTTTATATAAACAACGTCCATTTTGCCAGTGTCATGAAGTACAATATGTGACGAAAAAACAATCTCAGAATGGCTTGGATAAGTCAAAGTGTTTTAAAGTTATCACCACATAAAGTGACTCTGGTCAGATTTGCAAAAGATGGCCTGGTCCTTAAGGAGTTAATTGTACATTTTTATTATTTTTTAATGTTTTTGTGGTCCCATTAGGGAACTTTTAAACTTTTTCACTTTTTTTTTCTCTATAATGTAATGTCTATATAACATTGCATTACAGATTTTGTATGTAAAATGCACAGATATCTGTTATGCACCTTGGCAAATCTTGGTTAAGCTCTAGAGATTACACCAGACAACAGTAAGGAACTTTGTTAGGCCCCAGGCTGACAATGTGAAGCCATTAGATCTGGCAGTTGCAATGCTGTGGGTTGTGGTGAGGAGCAGACTCGCTTTGTCAGAAATGCATTTTAATAGGGCCAAATTTAAGAGATTGCAATTGCCCAGCGCAAAGATGTTTATTTTATTGTGCAGTGACAAACCTGGCTTCTCACCTCAAAAAGAGAAAAAGAACTGGATCGCACATCCACATGCTATGCTTTGATCGACTCGGCAGAAAACAGCGCTACTTAGTGCACGTGTACCGCCTCCTATACTACATTCAAACTTGGGGCATTAGTGTACATTTTAATCAAAAGGTATAAGCCCACTCACCACTCCAAGGTTGCCTCTTTGAGTGGGTATCTACTCTAAATTTATGCTAGTAGCAGTTATGAAATCAAAGCAAAGCAGTTTTTTTTCTCCTTTTGAGATATGTACATAGAGTCTTTCCCTTTTTTATTCTGGTATCAGCACTCCTCCCTGTAACGGATCTCCTGGCACCCCGACCGGGTATCTCCGTCGAATGATGTTCCTAATGCTTCCCGAGGACTCCAAGCACTCCACTTGACACCGTACGCACTGCAGACCCCACGAACAGCCGAAGCTTGGTTGAGGTCTCACTGTCTCCTACCCACCCTGGACCTACGACAAGGCTCCAGGCTCCAGTGGGTGAACCTCTCCTAAATCCCGAGAGCAGGAACAGCTCTTACAAGAGCTAGTAGTTATGCCAGGGGAATATAGCAAATCTCCAGCATTTAGCAATCCCCCAGTGTCGATCAGTTACCCAAACACCAGCCTCAACATGATGAACGGTAAAACAGGAACTCTTTATTGAGGGCTACCCGCCCGTATTTATGCAGGTCCCCATCTGGTGGACACTCTCCTAGGGGACCAGATGGGAGACTGTGACACAGGACAAATATGCAGCAATTCAGGATACACAGACACAATACATCCCACAATGCATCATGGTTTCCTCCTCTCTGCCCTGGAGACACCCAAGGAGCAATTCAATTATCTCTCAGGACAAAGGGAAATCGCCAATACACATGTGGAGACAACAGGACATAAATCACCATTTAAACATACAATGCCACAACCCTTACAGTAAACACAGACATTTAACATATCCCCAGATAGCTCAAGTCTGAGTGCATATTATTAGGTGAATGGCACTCAGACTACACGAATACACTAAAATTAGCTATCTGGGTCCCCTCACATAACCTACAATAAAATTCATAAGACAGATGGTTCTGTTACACACCTCAAAACCCCACATATCCTCATAATATATACATCCATGGATAGCTCTGATCTGGGTGAACAACATATCCAAAAATCACCCAGATCCGAGCAGGGGTTCCCGAATTCCATGGAAGTCATATTTGGCCGACCACAAGCATGGCTTTCCTGCCCAAAACAGTTTCACAGATTTAAGCTGTGCAGCCGGTCTGTTTTCTCCTTCAAAATAAGTATGGGCCATAATCCTGGGGCAAGAGGCTGGCAACCCAGCCCCTCCAAAACCCAGTGGCGAGGTTGGTTTCGCCACACTCCCATTCGGTCCAGGTGATTTTAATCAGCAGAGGTCTACATGAGGGTTTAAATGAACCTACCATGCTCTCAGTTGGAGTTCCTGGGAGCAGAGGATAAGGTGAGCTTTGACAACTGTTCCCATGGTGGGGGGATGCGTGGTGACCATTGTGGTGCTGTGGTGGTGGGTTGGTGGGGCCCAGTGCTAGGGTTGGCATTGTAAAGCAGCAGGGGTGCTTTTTGGTGGCTGGGTCCCGCCGCCTGCAGAGTCAGTGCTGCAGTGTCGGTTGGTCGTGGCGCCAAATTTAGAGTAGGTCCCACTCATAGAGGCAACCTTGGTGTAGTGAGTGGGCTTATGCCCTTTGATCAAAATGTACACTAATGCCTCAAGTTTGAATGTAGTATAAGAGGCGGTACACGTACCAGTCATGAGATCATAGCATGTGTGTCACAACCAGACAGCTGAGAAGCTCTGACAGAAGCCTTTCAGAACCTCCTCCTTGAGTTTTATTTGTTGTGGTATTCAGTTCCTCATCTCGTTAGCCTCTCTCAGCTGTCATGTAGTTGGACTGATTGCATCCCTTTAAATTCCGCCCCATAATGCATTACTGGGCGGCTTATACTTCTTCCTGGAGTGTGTGTGCATGCTGATCCTGTTTTCCTGTCTGCTACAAAGTTAAGTGCTGTACATTTATCTGCTATTTTCTGTTTGCTGGATCCCAGGTGACCCTGACTCCCTCCGTGTCTGGTGTAGGGAGCCGGTGGTCGTGTCCCCTCACTATTGTAGGGTGTTCAGGGGTTATATAGTCGAGGTACGTGGATATGCAACCATCCACCTCTGGGATCTTTGCATAGGCTGAGCAGCCAGGGAAAGTGCTAGGTCTTGTGCAGGGGTCTCCCCTTGGTTCCTTAGCTTTGGATCCAGTGAGTCATATATGCATGTTGCATTGTCTTGTTTCCTGTACACCGTCCGTGACAATGTGGATGTGTGATTCAGTTCTTTTTCTCCTTTTGAGATATACCTGGCTTCTCATCATTATGGTAAGCTGAGACTTCTGCCCAGCACTGAGCCTGGTGATGTCACCGGCACAGATAGGTGTTCGGCCCTGAACCTGGAAAAGCCCTTTAATGACTACATTAGAAAATTAACTTCAGGCATTCTTCAAACTGATGAAAATCCCCTAACAATCTCTTATACCAGGGATCAGCAGACTCCGGCACTCCAGCTGTTCTGAAACTACAACTCCTGGAATCCTCCTTCCACTTCTATGGAAGTTATAAGAATAGCCGAGTAAGTGTGTATGCTGGGAATTGTAGTTTGACAGCACTTGGAGTGCCAAAGGTTGCTGATCCTTGTCTTATACCATCAGTGATTTAATAAAACATATACATGTAAAGCCATCATCTAACGTCTACCCATTATACCAAAATGGGTAATTAGTAAAATATAAAAGATAGTTATTTGCAACTTTCCATTCCAATGAATCAGTTCACATCCTGTGATAATCTGATAATCTGACCAAGGGTGAAAGAATAGCAATACAGACACTCAGGAAAAACGATAAAATTGTAATCCACCCCAGAGAGGTTACAGTGGTTCTCAAGAGAACAGCTTACATTAATGAAGCCATATACGTATTTTACCTGATATTGACTATTATGAAAAATTAACAATCCCTCCTGCTACATTTCAGAGAAATATAGTGATTTGATTTGAGTGTTGCAGATGAACTATTGGATAAAAAAGAAAACCAATTCCTTTTTATACAGAACTGTCAGCTTCTTATATTTTATTATTCAAAATTCATAAAACCCACACATCTCCCCTGCTAATATCGAAGTTAAACGCCCACTCACCACACACAGCATCAGCGCGATCTTCAGCGCTCCTCCATTCACTTTATTAAATCCTGCACCGCTACTTTCATTCACCCCCCTGTGCTCCGCCAATACACATCTCATTCATTCAATATACTCCCTTCCTGTCCATCTTTCATCGCTCACATATTTCTTTTATACCAGCTTCCTCCGTGTCTCCCCTGTCCTCCACTCTCAGCCTTTTAGTGCATTCTTTACACTTTTCCATCCATGAGGTGATGTCCCTATTACTCATTTCAAATTGCCCCTCATATCTTTTTACTAATTAGACATATGCAGTTAGGGTACTTTCACACTAGCGTTATTCTTTTCCGGCATTGAGTTTCGTCATAGGGGCTCAATACTGGAAAATAACTAATCAGTTTCATCCCCATGCATTCTGAATGGAGAAAAATAAGTTCAGGATGCATAAGGATGTGTTCAGTTCAGTCACTGAACAGCGTTTTGGACGGTATACTCTCCATCCAAAATTCCGGATCAGTTGCCGGAATGCTGTATCAGGCATTCATTTCCATTGAAATGTATTAGTGCCGGATCTGGCATTAAAAATACCGCAATGCAGAATCCTTCCTAAAAATGTGAAGAAAAAAAAAAAAAATAGAATAGAAACTGATCCGTTTGTCCGTATGACAAAGGGAGAGACTGATCCGTTCTTGCAATGCATTTGTGAGGCGGATCTGCATCTGGATCAGTCTACAAACGCTGTCCGTTTGCATGCAGATTGCCCGATCCGGCAGGCACTTCCGGCGATGGAACTGCTTGCCGGATCACTCTGCCACAAGTGTGAAAGTAGCCTTAGTCATCCATTTAGTATGCATCCATTGTGAGAATTTTATATATAAATTTGAATATCGTGCAAGTTCATTTATTTCAGTAATGAAACTTAAAAGGTGAAACTAATATATGAGATAGACTCATTACATGCAAAGCGAGATATTTCAAGCCTTTATTCGTTATCATTTGGATGATTATGGTTTACAGTTTATGAAACCCCAAAGTCACCATTTTTAGGTAACCTTTGCTTAGGGGGTATGGATTAATTAGCCGACTAGAGTGTTACACTTTGAGCCTAGAATATTGAACCTTTTCACAAATTTCGAATTTTAAGCTGCATTAATGCAATTCCTTTTAATTTGCATTACTGAAATAAATGGACTTTAGCACGATATTCTAATTTTTCGATTATAACCTGTATTCGCTCATTATATCTTCCGTCCATATATATTTATTAATTTATTTAGACATATGTATATTTTTCCTTTTTTCTTTTTATATATGTACATATATATATTTTTTTATATCTATATATTTTTTAGCTTACCTCTGTCCTAATCATTGAGTAATCTGTGCTGATTTTTCATACAATAAACCATGTATATTCATGTGTCATGTTTCTCAGTCTCTCTGCTATTTTAGTTATTCTGTGGCCCCGTCAATTGACATTGCATTTTATAATATTGTTTTCTATTTTTTTCTATTATATCTTAATTTTTTTTATACCTTCATAGTTTTACGTATATATATCTGGACATATCTGTGTGTATATATACAGTATATGTTTGTTTTTAAGACTTGAAAAAGGAGCTCTGCATGCTCTGAAAGGCGTTGTCCTCCTCGATTAAATAAACAGAAGTTCACATCCTTACTCATCTGGTCGTTCATTCGCGCCGACAAAGTGTCTTCACGGACGTTGCATCGCCTGAGGGCACCACCCTCTCCAATTCCAGTGTGGATAGGTTTTCAGCAGTAAGTTTGTGTTGACGTCACAGATTATTTTGCCCTTCCTCTGTTCCATCAGAACTGGAGTGGATCCAAAACAGAGTTGACACGTGAATGGAATATTTGCATGTCTTTTGACTAACAAATTATAAGCCAATTCTGATGTAAAATAGGGACCATGTCATACAGGCTTTACAGCTGTTACATAGACAGGACCTGTTGTGTGTCTCATTTTTCCTTCCTTCTGACAGATCAGAAAAAGGGTCAAATAAATGATGATGTCATCCAGGCCAAAAAGGCAAAAAAGTGGCCCAGTCATGGAGTGGGGAGGTTGGGAACAGCATAAGAAGTCCATAGAGTGGCCCAGGGAAAGAGTTTTGAGGTGGAGGCAGCATGAGGAGACCACAGAGTGGCCCCAATTATGTAGTGGTGAGGTGGCAGCAGCATGAGGAGACCACAGACTGGTCCAATGACAGAGTAGTGAGTTGCCAGCAGCATGAGGAGACCACAGAGTGGTGAGGTGACAGCAGTATGAGGAGACCACAAAGTGGTGATGTGGCAGCAGCTTAAGCAGATCACAAAGTGGCCAAATGACAGAGTTGAGGTGGCACCAGCATGAGGAGACCACCGAGAGGCCCAGTGACACAGAGTGTTAAGTTGGCAGCAGCATGAAGAGACCAGAGATCGGTGAGGTGGTAGCAGTATAAGAGGACCACAGAGTGGCCCAATGGCATAATGGTGAGGTGGCAGCAGCATGAGACCACAGAGTAGCCCTGTGACAGAGTGGTGAGGTGGAAGCAGCATGAGGAGACAACAGAGTGGCCCAGTGACTGAGTGTTGAGTTGGCAGCAGACTAAAAATACCACAGAGTTGCCTAATGACAGAGTAGTCAGGTGACAGCAGCATGAGGAGACCACAGAGTGGCCCAGTGACAGAGTGTTGCATTGTCAGCAGCATGAGGAGACCACAGAGTGGCCCAGTGACAGTGTTGAGTTGACAGCAGCATGAGGGGACCACATAGTGGTGAGATGGCAGCAACATGAGGATAACACAGAGTGGTGAGGTGTCAGCAGCATGAGGAGACCACAGAGTGGTCCATTGACAGAGCGTTGAGGTGGCAGCAGCATGAGGAGACCACATAGTGGTGAGGTGGCAGCAGAATGAAGATACCAAAAAGTGGTGAGGTGACAGCAGCTTGAGGAGACCACAGAGTGGCCCAGTGACAGACTGGTGAGGTGGTAGCAGCATGAGGAGACCACAGAGTGGCCCAGTGACAGACTGGTGAGGTGGCAGCAGCATGAGGAGACAACAGAGTGCTGAGTTAGCAGCAGCATGAGAAGACCACATAGTGGTGATGTGGCAGAAGCATGAGGAGACTACAGAGTGGTTAGGTGGCAGCAGCATGAGGAGACCACAGAGTGGAGAGGAGGCAGCAGCATGAGGAAACTATGGAGTGGCCCATTGACATAGTGATGAGGTGTCAGCAGAATTAGGAGGCCACAGAGTGGCCCAGTGCCAGAGTTGAGTTGGTGGCAGCAGCATGAGGAGACCAGAGAGTGGTGAGGTGGCAGAAGCATAAATAGACCACAGAGTGGTGAGGTGGCAGCAGCCTGAGGAGAACAGAGTGGCCCAGTGAAAGAGTGTTGAGTTGGCAGCAGCATGAGACCACAGAGTGGTAAGGAGGCAGCAGCATGAGAAGACCACAGAGTGGTGAGGTGGCATAAGCATAAATAGACCACAGAGTGGTGAGGTGACAGCAGCATGAGGAAATCACAGAGTGGTAAGGTGGCAGAAGCATGGGGAGACCACAGATTGGCCAGATGACACAGTGTTGAGTTGGCAGCAGCATGAGAAGACCACAGAGTGGTGAGGCGGCAGCAGCATGACAACACCAGAGAGAAGCCTAAAGAGACCACAGCGTAGTGAGGTGGCAGCAGCATGAGGAGACCACAAAGTGGCCCAGTGACAGAGTGTTGAATTGGCAGCAGCATGAGGAGACCACAGAGTGGCCCAGTGACAGAGTGTTAAGTTGCTGGCAGCAGCATGAGGAGACCACAGAGTGGTGAGATGGAAGCAGCAGCATGAGGAGACCAGAGTGGTGAGGTGGCAGCAGCATAAGAAGACCACAGAATGGCCCAGTGACATAGTGGTGAGGTGGGAGCAGCATGAGGAAACCACAGAGTGGTCCAGTGACAGAGTGGTGAGGTGGCAGCAGTATATGGAGACCACAGAGTGGCCCAATGACATAAAGGTGAGGTGGCAGCAGCATGAGAAGACCACAGAGTGGTAAGGTGGCATAACCATAAGGAGACCACAGAGTGGTGAGGTGGCAGCAGAAAGAAGAGATCACAGAGTGGCTTAGTGAAAAAGTGTTGAGTTGGTAGCAGCATGAAGAGACCACAAAGTGGTGAGTAGGCAGAAGCATGAGAAGACCACAGAGTGGTGAGGCACAGCAGCATGAGGAGACCACAGAGTGGCCCACTGACATAGTAGTGAGGTGTCAGCAGCATGAGTAGACCACAGAGTGGCCCTGTGACAGAGTGTTGAGTTTGAAGCAGCATAAGAGACCACAGCGTGGTGAGGTGGCAGCAGCATGAGGAGACCACAGAGTGGTGAGGAGGCAGCAGCATGGGAAGATCACAGAATGGTGAGGTTGCAGCAGCATGAGGAGACCACAGGGTGGTCCAGTGACAGAGTGGCGAGGTGGCAGCAGCATATGGAGACCACAGAGTGGTGAGGTGACAGCAGCATGAGGAGACCACAGAGTGTTGATATGGCAGAAGCATGAGGAGACCACAGAGTGGTGAGTTGTCAGCAGCATGAGAAGACCACAGAGTGGTGAGGTGACAGCAGCATGAGAAGACCACAGAGTGGTGATGTGGTAGCAGCATGAGCAGTCCACAGAATGTTGAGGTGGCAGCAGCATATGGAGACCACAGAGTGGTGTGGTGACAGCAGCATGAGGAGACCACAGAGTGGTGATATGGCAGCAGCATGAGCAGACCAAAGAGTGGTGAGGAGGCAGCAGCATGAGAAGAACACAGAGTGGTGAGGTGACAGCAGCATGAGGAGACCACAGAATGTTGAGTTGGCAGCAGCATGAGGAAGACCACAGAGTGGTGAGGTGGCAACAGCATGAGGAGACCACAGAGTACCCCAGTGACATAGTGGTGAGGTGGCAGCAGCATGAGGAAACCACAGAGTGGCGCAGTGAAAGAGTGGTGAGGTAACAACAGCATGAGGAGAACACAGAGTGGCCAAGTGACATAGTGGTGAGGTGGCATCAGCATGAGGAGATCACAGAGTGGTAAGGTGGCAGAAGCATGGGGAGACCACAGATTGGCCAGATGACACAGTGTTGAGTTGGCAGCAGCATGAGAAGACCACAGAGTGGTGAGGCGGCAGCAGCATGACAACACCAGAGAGAAGCCTAAAGAGACCACAGCGTAGTGAGGTGGCAGCAGCATGAGGAGACCACAAAGTGGCCCAGTGACAGAGTGTTGAATTGGCAGCAGCATGAGGAGACCACAGAGTGGCCCAGTGACAGAGTGTTAAGTTGGTGGCAGCAGCATGAGGAGACCACAGAGTGGTGAGATGGAAGCAGCAGCATGAGGAGACCAGAGTGGTGAGGTGGCAGCAGCATAAGAAGACCACAGAATGGCCCAGTGACATAGTGGTGAGGTGGGAGCAGCATGAGGAAACCACAGAGTGGCCCAGTGACAGAGTGGTGAGGTGGCAGCAGTATATGGAGACCACTGAGTGGCCCAATGACATAAAGGTGAGGTGGCAGCAGCATGAGAAAACCACAGAGTGGTAAGGTGGCAGAACCATAAGGAGACCACAGAGTGGTGAGGTGGCAGCAGAAAGAAGAGATCACAGAGTGGCTTAGTGAAAAAGTGTTGAGTTGGTAGCAGCATGAAGAGACCACAAAGTGGTGAGTAGGCAGAAGCATGAGAAGACCACAGAGTGGTGAGGCGCAGCAGCATGAGGAGACCACAGAGTGGCCCACTGACATAATAGTGAGGTGTTAGCAGCATGAGTAGACCACAGAGTGGCCCTGTGACAGAGTGTTGAGTTTGAAGCAGCATAAGAGACCACAGCGTGGTGAGGTGGCAGCAGCATGAGGAGACCACAGAGTGGTGAGGAGGCAGCAGCATGGGAAGATCACAGAATGGTGAGGTTGCAGCAGCATGAGGAGACCACAGAGTGGTCCAGTGACAGAGTGGCGAGGTGGCAGCAGCATATGGAGACCACAGAGTGGTGAGGTGACAGCAGCATGAGGAGACCACAGAGTGTTGATATGGCAGAAGCATGAGGAGACCACAGAGTGGTGAGTTGTCAGCAGCATGAGAAGACCACAGAGTGGTGAGGTGACAGCAGCATGAGAAGACCACAGAGTGGTGATGTGGTAGCAGCATGAGGAGTCCACAGAATGTTGAGGTGGCAGCAGCATATGGAGACCACATAGTGGTGAGGTGACAGCAGCATGAGGAGACCACAGAGTGGTGATATGGCAGCAGCATGAGGAGACCAAAGAGTGGTGAGGAGGCAGCAGCATGAGAAGAACACAGAGTGGTGAGGTGACAGCAGCATGAGGAGACCACAGAATGTTGAGTTGGCAGCAGCATGAGGAAGACCACAGAGTGGTGAGGTGGCAACAGCATGAGGAGACCACAGAGTACCCCAGTGACATAGTGGTGAGGTGGCAGCAGCATGAGGAAACCACAGAGTGGCGCAGTGAAAGAGTGGTGAGGTAACAACAGCATAAGGAGACCACAGAGTGGCCTAGTGACAGAGTGGTGAGGTGGCAACAGTATTAAGAGACCACAGAGTGGTGAGGTGACAGCAGCCTGAGCAGACCACAGAATGTTAAGATGGTAGCAACATGAGGAGACCACAGAAAGGTGAGGTGGCAGCAGCATGAGAAGACCATATAGTGGCCCAGTGACATAATGGTGAGGTGGCAGCAGCATATAGATACCACAGGGTGGCCTATTGACAGAGTGGTGAGGTAACTGCACATGAGCAGACCACAGAGTGGTGAGGTGGAAGCATCATGAGGAAACCACAGAGTGCCGAGGTGGTAACAGCATGAGGAGACCACAGAGTGGCCCAATGACATAGTGGTGAGGAGGCAGCAGCATGAGGAGAACACATAATGACCCAGTGAGTGATTGTCAAGTTGGCAGCAGCATGAATAGACCACAGAGTGGCCCAGTGATAGAGTGTTGAGTTGGCAGCAGCATAAAGAGACCTCAGCATTGTTAGGTGACAGCAGAATTAGGAGACCACAGTGTGGCCTAGTGAAAAAGTGTTAATTTGGCAGCAGCATGAGGAGACCACAGAGTAGTGAGGAGGCAGCAGCGTGAAAAGACCACAGAATGGTGTGCTTGCAGCAGCATGAGGAGACCACAGAGTGGCCCAGTGACAGAGTGTTGAGGTGGCAGCAGCATATGGAGACCAGACAGTGGTGAGGTGAAAGCAGCATGAGGAGACCACAGAGTGGTGAGTTGAAAGCAGCATGAGGAGACCACAGAGTGGTGAGTTGAAAGCAGCATGAGGAGACCACAGAGTGGTGATGTGGCAGCAGCATAAGGAGACCACAGAATGTAGAGTTGGCAGTAGCATGAGGAGACCACAGAGTGGTGAGGTGGCAGCAGCATTTGGAGACCACAGAGTTGTCCAGTGACAGAGTGGTGAGGTGGCAGAAGCATGAGGAGACTATAGATTGATCAGGTAAACGCAGCATGAGGAGACCACAGAGTGCTGACATGGCAGCAGCATTAGTAGACAACAGAGTTGTCCAGTGACAAAGTGGCGAGGTGGCAGAAGCATGAGGAGACTATAGATTGGTGAGGTGGACTCAGCATGAGGAGACCACAGAGTGCTGACATGGCAGCAGCATTAGGAGACAACAGAGTTGTCCAGTGACAGAGTGGTGAGGTGGCAGAAGCATGAGGAGACTACAGAGTGGTGAGGTGGCAGCAGCATGAGGAGACCACTGAGTGCCCCAGTAATATAGTGGTGAGGAGACAGAAGCATGAGGAAACCTCTGAGTGGCCCAGTGACATAGTGGTGAGGAGGCAGAAGCATTAGGAGACCACAGAGTGTCCCATTGACAAAGTGGTGAGGTGGCAGCAGCATGAAGAGACCACAGAGTGGCCAAAT
Source organism: Bufo gargarizans (assembly GCF_014858855.1). NCBI lineage: Eukaryota > Metazoa > Chordata > Amphibia > Anura > Bufonidae > Bufo > Bufo gargarizans. The sequence continues at coordinate 337,487,878 of NC_058082.1, read as the reverse complement.
GACAGAGTGGGGAGGTAGCAGCAGCATTAGGAGACCACAGAGTGGCCCAATGACAGAGTGTGAAGTTGGCAGCAGCATGAGGAGAACACAGAATGTTGAGATGGCAGCAGCATGAGGATACCACAGACTGGTGAGGTGGCAGCAGCATGAGAAGACCACAGAGTGGTGAGGTGGCAGCAGCATGAGGAGACCACAGAGTGGCGAGGTGGCAGCAGCATGCGGAGACCACATTATGGCCCAGTGACAGCGTGGTGAAGTGGCAGCAGCATGAGGAGACCACAGAGTGGCCCTGTGATAGAGTGATGTGACAGCAGCATGAAGAGACGACAAAGTGGTGAGGTGGCAGCAGCATGAGAAGACCATAGAGTGTTGAGGTGGCAGCAGCATGAGAAGACCACAGAGTGGTGAGGTGGCATCAGCATGAGAAGACCACAGAGTGGCCCATTGATAGAATGTTGAGTTGGCAGCAGCATGAGGAGACCACAGAGTGGTGAGTTGGCAGCAACATGAGGAAACCACAAAGTGGCTTAGTGACATAGTGGTGAGGTGGCATTAGCATGAGGAGACCACAGAGTGGTGAGGTGGCAGCAGCATGAGGAGACCACAGAGTGGTGAGGTGGCAGCAGCATGCGGAGACCACATTATGGCCCAGTGACAGAGTGGTGAAGTGGCAGCAGCATGAGGAGACCACAGAGTGGCCCTGTGATAGAGTGATGTGACAGCAGCATGAAGAGACGACAAAGTGGTGAGGTGGCAGCAGCATGAGAAGACCATAGAGTGTTGAGGTGGCAGCAGCATGAGAAGACCACAGAGTGGTGAGGTGGCATCAGCATGAGAAGACCACAGAGTGGCCCATTGACAGAATGTTGAGTTGGCAACAGCATGAGGAGACCACAGAGTGGTGAGTTGGCAGCAACATGAGGAAACCACAAAGTGGCTTAGTGACATAGTGGTGAGGTGGCAGCAGCATGAGGAGACCACATATTGGCCAAGTGACAGAGTGGGAAGGTGGGGGGGCTAATACCAGTACCAGCTGAAGTTGGTGGGCGGCAGTAGGAGCTCCTGGCAGCAGATGTGTGGCATTAGGCAGGTGGTAGCATCAAAACAGTAGCTGAAGCAGGTAGCCAGCACAAACAGTTCTCTTTTGAGGAAGTTTAGGTGTGGCACCATGGATGATCTAGTCTGATGCATCAGGCACTGGTATGTGGAAATCCTGGCTTATCCACGTCTGATTCATCATCACAAAGGTCAGTTTCTCCACATTTTGGGTGCATAGGCGTGTACTCCTTCTGGTAAGTATTGCCCCGCCACACTAAACTCCCACTCTGATGCCACACTGCTTGCCAGACAGGAAAGCTTGTCCAGGGCAAACTCGGCCAGTTGCGGCCACAAATCGAGTTTGGCTGTCCAGTAGTCAGAGGGATCTTTGATGTGGGATGGCAGGGTGCAGTCCAAGTATGCCACCATTTGCTGCATCAGGTTCTGCTCCATGTCTACCGCTTGCTGCTGGTGAGTAGTTTCTTCAGTAGGCGGGTGAAGAAAACTGGTTATCAGCGACTCTAGACTTAAGTTGCTACTGAGGGAGCTGGTACTGCTCCTGCCTTCCCACCTGCGAGTAGTGATGAGCGGCAGGGGTCATATTCGAATTTGTGATATTTCGCGAATATTCGTTGAATATTCGAAAATTCACGTTTTTTTCTCTCGAAAAATTGGCAAGGTAATGATTGTAATATGCGAATTTTCGTAATTCAAATTTTTTTGCCGAATTTTTCAACTATTAGACAAAGAAGATTATAGCACTATATTAGCTAAATTGCTCTATATTCGATTTTTTTCAAATATTCGCTATATTGCTATAACTTAGTTTTTTCGAATATTCGTAATATTCTAAAACAAGAATATATAGCAATATAGCAAATATTCGAAAAAACTAATATAGAGCAATTTAGCTAATATGGTGCTATAATCTTTTTTTTATAGTTGTAATTTTTTTCCAATCTGAACTTCAGATGAGAAAAAAAATTACAACTATTAGACAAAGAAGATTTTAGTGGAAAATAATATTTCAGAGATCCGCTCACTCCTACTCCCTCAAGGCAGGTGCACCAAACACGTTTGAGACACCCCTCAAAATTGAAATTGAAAATATGAAAAGAAAGTGTGAATGGGCACTCATATACGGAAAAAAATGGGACAAATTTATTAAAATATTGAATAAAAATTGATGTTACAAAACAACCATAAAATACAAAACAGCAATAAAATATAGTGGTCAGATATATGTGAAAAATGGATGCCGTTTGGAGGTCACAAATCCAAGAATCCTCACTGTAATGATCCCCAATAGAATGAGAGGGGAGAGGATATGTTGTATAAGCAGCCTTCGCCAAATAGGCAATTTTCAACTATTAGACAAAGAAGATTATAGCACTATATTAGCTAAATTGCTCTATATTCGTTTTTTTCGAATATTCGCTATATTGCTATAACTTTGTTTTTTCGAATATTTGTAATATTCTAAAACAAGAATATATAGCAATATAGTGAATATTCGAAAAAAACGAATATAGAGCAAAATTCGCAAACACTGCTACTCCTAGAGTCAAGTATATTGCAGCCTTCTTATTGGCCCACAAGCTAGAAGCAGGAAGGGATCATGTGTACTGATAAAAAAATAAATTAAAATAAATAAATAAATAAATAAAAAATAATATTCGAAATTACAAATATATAACTATAATCAAAATATTAGCGAATTTTCGAAGTACCTATATTCGCGATAAAAATTCAAAAATTCGTGATCAACACTACTGCGAGCAGCCACGGCAGTGGAAAGGGAGCACAGAGGGCCCCCGGGTCAGACCTGCGTGAGGATGGGCGATGGTGCACATAGGTAGTAGCCAACTGACTACTTAGGATGTCTTGATAGTAGTTCAGTTTGTCCTTCCTCTCAGTGGGTGGAAAAAAGGCCCCCATTTTGGACCTGTAGCAAGAGTCTATCATGATGGAGAGCCAGTAGTCATCCCTCTGCCGAATGGTGACAATTCGGCTGTCACTATGCGAGCAACTGAACATGCATCGTGCCATTTGCGCAAGTGACTCGGAAGGGCTACCTGCCTCCATCTCCACTGCATACTGCCATGGTGTGTCTGGATCATCTGCATCGTCTTCTCATTGCCCTGTAGCTCCTCCTGCTCCTCCTCTCTTGTCACCTGTGTAGAAAAAAACACAGATTTCTATACGCATTGCTTATGCTCGAATCCCCTCCTTGTAACAGTGGCTGCTGGCGCCGCTGTTCCCCCTATTACCGCTGCATTCCGGGACACTCTATTTGAATTAGTGATATTGCTTCTGAGGAATCCGCTCCATAGCTTCTATTCAGCCCTGGACACAGCCAGAGTTCGGCTGGTCTCATGTTACCCTGCTCTAGGGCCGACACGTATCACTCCCTGGGCAGGCTGGGTTAGGTCAGGTGACCAACCCTGGCTCTCCTGCAGGTATTTAAGTTGTTCAGCCCTTCTCCCAGACGCCTGTGCTGCCACCGTCTGGCATATTCCATCATAAAAGTTACCTTGACAGACATTTTTGGCAACCAAGTCTGCTTAGCCAGAGACCCCCCCAAATTATTTATTTATTTTTTCCAGTCAGTCTCTCTCACCAGGCTTCTGGCCCTTTAAATTCCACACAGCGACTCCTTTGCAAACCAGCAAAAAGAAAATGTACAGAACAGCACCTGCTCCTTTCAGTAATGACTTTGCCCCTAGCAACCACTTTGCCTTCTTTCAGCAGGGACGCCTGCCCTCATCCGATACCAATTTTGGGGGATTAGCTCTTTTTCGGGGGTTGCAACCACACACTTATTCATGGACACCAGGATTTAGGGGCCAAACTGTGCTTCATTGTGGCACACGGCATTAAGCAAAAATACACAAAACCCAAATAAAATACCTTGCCCATCTGGGCCCTATCTAAACACATAGGTTTCCCTGACTCACCTAAAGCGTACCACAGTTCACACCCGTGATGAGATGCGGCTTTCCCAGCCCAACCTCCAGCAGCCTCCAGGCTGCTCCCACACCAGTGTCTCTTGGGGATAGTGGTCTCTCAGCCCTCCCTGCTCAGACCACACAGAGCCACTCCAGCCTTCTGTGTGCAAGTCCCCACCCCCTCTCACTCTGAGGATTCCTTTATCCCCAGGTGATTACTGCACCTGGTCTTTCTTCAGAACTGGTGAATGTGGGGAAGACACAGCAAATCCTGCCATATATCTCCCCTAACAATCATGAGGCCTTTCACTGCCTCACAATGGCTAATAACACAGACTTTTTTCTTACTAATACACCACAAAAATGTCTGTAAAACAATGTACATTTACTGCTGAACGGCTAATAACAAGCCTTTTTTTTTCTTTTTAATACACCACAAAAATGTATTTGAAACAATGTACATTCACGCAAAACGGATAATAACTCGCCCTTTTTTTTTTCTTATTAATACACCACAAAAATGTCTATGAAAAAATGTACGTTCACCGCTGAACGGCTAATAACTCGCACTTTTTTTCTTATTAATTCATCACAAAAATGTCTATGAAACCATGTACGTTCACTGCAAAACGGCTAATAACTACCCCCTTTTTTTATTGTTAATACGCCACAAAAATGTCTATGAAACAATATACCTTCATCGCAAAACGGCTAATAACAAGCCCTTTTTTTCTTATTAATTCATCACAAAAATGTCTATAAAACCATGTACGTTCACTGCAAAACGGCTAATAACTATCCCTTTTTTTTATTGTTAATTCACCACAAAAATGTCCATGAAACAATATACGTTTACCGCAAAACGGCTAATAACAAGCCCTTTTATTCTTATTAATTCATCACAAAAATGTCTATGAAACCATGTACGTTCACTGCAAAACGGCTAATAACCATCCCTTTTTTTAATTGTTAATACACCACAAAAATGTCTATAAAACAATGTATGTTCACTGCTGAACGGCTAATAACACACACTTTTTTCTTATTAATACACCACAAAAATTACTATAAAATAATGCACATTCACTGCTGAACGACTAATAACAAGCCATTTTTTTCTTATTAATACACCACAAAAATGTCTATAAAACAATGTATGTTCACTGCTGAACGGCTAATAAGATGTACTATTTTTTCTTAATAATACACCAGAAAAATGTCTATAAAACAATGGACGTTCACCGCTGAACGGCTAATTAGAAGTACTTTTTATTTTCTTATTATACAAAACCACAGTCATGTTTAGGATCTGCAGGATTAAAACAAGTTGTGGACAGTCAAACACAAACATCGGTACCAGAGCCATAATGCAGCACATGAGGCAGCATCACCGGATCCTGTGGGAAAATAGAACTTGCCAGGATTCTCCTGGTCTTCTTTGTGGCAGCCTTTCCGCTTTCCCAAGCAATACTGTTTTCTTGTCATTATCATCAGCTTCTTCTTCTGCTCAGACTCCTTCTCCTCCTTGTCCTCTGCTCCATCACAAGACATCCATAATGGATTGTGTGGCCCTGAGAAAACTATTTGTGAACAACAATTAGCTTATGTTCAAGCTGAACTGTCACCTGGCCAATTCGCTGGCCGTGCAGTTGCTACCTTAACACTTAATAGTGTAAATGTGAGACACTTCTGTGCCTTCACCAACATTTTCATTCTGTACTTCTGGCCAAGTTGCTGGCGGTGCAATTGCTGCTTTATCACTTAATTGTAGGAACTATTGCTCATGTCCACACCTTTACTAAAATGTAATTTTCTGGGCCGTATTTTCCCACTTGTCATCAGTAGGACCTTTGCCCAGGAAGGCATGAGTAAACGACTGTCTTGTTGTTTTGCGAATGTGGCATACTTCACCCAAATTTTAGTCATCACTTTCCAGATTTCTCTGCTACAAGTAGCAGTAGCTGCAGCAGCCAGTGCAGTTTGCTAGTTATTACACGATGGATCATTTTTTTTATACTGCCACGCCACTTGACAAACATCATCATACGGACATGCACCTCCTGAACAACTAGGTCCAGTTACGACTTTCTAGGTCCAGTGCCCTTTCTCCAGCATATACTGTTTTCCCTAACCCCATGGACTTTTGGCCAGACGAGTGTCCTTAAAACTTGTGATATCAATAGGGAAATGTGACACACTTCCGCGCCTTCACCAAAATTCAATAAAAAATTTGTATAAAATTGTCTCGTTCTCTAAATGACAATGTAGATGCTAGGACACAGCTTTGCCCTGAGCATGTCTAGCTCTGTCAATCAAGGGAAGGGGGAGTGTGCAGAGCACAGCGGGTGTTACAAAGAAGTGCTCAAAGGATTCAGCCCTGCCTCCTGGTGCTCCAACTTCTCATTTGCATATGAATAAAACACAGATATCTCTACAGCTGTTTAACATACAGACAAAAGTAAGGTATTGCTTGAATCAGCATGATGAGCCCTACCAGGCAGTATGTCTGCTTCAATAGGGTTTATTCTGGTGACATAGCCACTTTAAACATACTGTTTGTTAACACCGTCAAACGTGTTTAGTCATATCTATATATGTCAGTGTCACTGACTTCAAGTTAATTTTTAAGGCATTTGGAGCAACTTCAGTTTGTGTAGAATTGATTTGGGTACAAATCAAATAAAAAAAATCTACGAATCTGACATGAAACGAATTTCAAGAAATTTGCTCATCTCTATACGGTATACGTTTCTGACCACTGACAGTACCTTCTAAAGAAGAGACCCTCACCTGATTTGGACATCAAACTTCTAAATTGAAAACAAAACCTGTGTCCATGTTATACTGAGGGAAATCATCTCATTTGCTAATGATAGATTTGTAAGAAAAATCTTATAATTCATCTAATGCAACTTTTTATTCTTCCTTAAAAGCAATAAATCTAGAACTTTTAATTGACTTAAGGCTCATGCACACAGCCGTAGCTGTTTCTGCTGTCTGCAAATTACCAGCCAAGAGCCTGCAGACATTTTTTTTTTCACTCCTTCACAAATGTCCATATTTACAATTAGGATTAACCTGGAAAAGTGCAATAAATATAACCTTGACATCTTTCAGCTATTCTTAGCTTTTAGACAAGCATGTGATAGTATTTACTCAAAAAAACTACAATATAATATAGTGTGAAGTTCCATGAAAACTGGAATTGTATGTTATTATTAAGTCTTAAAAAAGCTCTGTTTAAGCTATGATTTCAGTGTGAAAAAGTAGCGCTGACGTTTCCCAATGGATAACTAACCTGCTCTGACTCTGCTCTAATTTATTTTAGATGAATTAAAGACCAAAGTTATGAATTGTTTAAAGAGGACCTGTCACCTCTTCCCACATGTCTGTTTTAGTAAATACTTGTTTTCCATTAAATAGAGATTTACTGCTCAGAAAGGTTAAGCCTATAGAAATAATAGCATAAAAACTCTCATTTTATTGGTATGCATTGAAAACTCTGGGAATAAAGTAAAGTGCCAAAAACATCCCACAATTGTTTGATTAGTAGTTTAGCAAATCAGCATTAGGGAAACTCAGCAATGTGTATTAGTCAATACAATTCCATTATTAGGAAATTAACACTACTCCATACTTTTGAGTATATGGGCATAAATGTAGTGTAGTAATTAAAGCCCACCACTCGATATTGGAGACTACTTACTTGAGTAATGTCAAGTGCTTGAGAACCTGGACCTTTTACTCTTATTTCATATGGTCCAGTGATCTCATGACTCCAATGGAGCAGCCGCAGCCATACAAAGGCAGTCACCCTGTACCACTCGCGTTGTCCCTATTTTCACAAATGTATATAGTAAGCCCTGAGCTCGACTATCTCTGATCCAAAAATTTTCAACTGGATGTTACAACTCTCTTGCCAAAAGAAATGTGTCATAACAAAGACTTACACTGGCAGAATAGTGAGAGAGTGTGCAGTGCAAGTCCTACTGGTTAACACAGAGTTGGTAACAAATTCAGTGTTTGGCACAGGTGTAGTACAGAATCTATCAGTCGGGGCGCTTCTGTACTATACTGCGCCTGCACTGAACACCAAAGCTCATGCACAGGCACAAGACTTCAAGAGACTTCGGGGCCAGGCATAATTATGTCTTCCCTGACTGGCCTTGTCAGTCATAGTTATGGGGGTGCGGCAAGAAAGTGAACAGCCTCTGGATGGAAAATGTGCATTATAGGGCTCATTTAAATATGATTTAAAAGCAAATTTCTCAGCAATGTGGACACCTAGCGAGATGGAACCAACACCATTAAATTCATAGGACAGGCGCAGATCTCTCAGGTCAGCTTTTATTGTATTTGGTGACAGATTCCCTTTAAACACTTATTTTTGAATTAAACTGTGTTTGCAGCTAGATTCTTGTTGTGATCTTCAGGGGCATAGCCCTAAAAAAAGTGGCAGCACTTAGAAGCAGTGTCAGAAGCAAGGTGGGCAGAGCTAGCCGCATAGGTATCTGGTAAGTTCTGTATTTGTGGCCATTTTAATGAAATAAAAGAATAAAATAAAGCAAACAGGGATTGTGTTATGGCATTGCCTACCACCACAGAGTGACCACACAGTGGGATATACCAGCTGTACACAGGTATACGTAATTACAGTAAATCCAGTGACTCCAAGTGATGTCTTCTCTGATTGTAGATGTTTTCTTTCTTTCTTTCTCTATTGACCAGACTGATATGACTACTTTTGAATACTACAGAGTTTCCTGCCAAGACATCTTTGGCCTCTTGTTTCTGCAATTATTCCCAGCCTCTGTTGAAGCGCAATATAATTCAGAGCCCAGTTCAGACCCCAAAATTAATTCAGACCACAGGCCACACCTCAAAACCAAATTCAGAGCCCAGACCACTGAAATTGACTCAGATCAAGCACCATAATAAATTTAGACAGCAGATGAGATAAAAAAAAAAAACACCAGGCCCCTGCATACATAGTTACCTTCCTTCAGTCTCTGTTCCTCATCAGATACAGGCAATGGGAACTGCAATGGGGACCAAGTGTAGCAGCATCCGGAGCCTAAAAGGAATCTGTGACCAAAGGAGGGTCAAAAATTGCCAACCAGCTCTGTGAGAGAGCAGGGACAGGAAATACATGCTACTGAGTCTCTGTTAGGGGAAAGAGGGCAGAAGCTGGTGGCAGAGACATAGTAGCAGGTGGCACGGGCGTAGTTATTTTTTAAATATACATTTTTATTGAGTATTCATGTGCAAAATTATATGGTCATGTATAAAAGTTGTATACACACTTTATGCATATATCAGTGACAGTCATTATCCAATGGACAGAAAACAGGCTTATTGCATATGACATATACAAGAGTCATACATAAGATCTGCATACATGGCCCTTAATGAAAATATTCTAGAGAAGCCAACACATGAATTTTGTAAACCTCCTGTTACTACACAGATGTTACAACATTTCCTCAATCTTTCCCCTCTCCCATCCCCCTCCTGCCCCCCTACCCCTACCCCCCCTCCTAACAACATGGTGCCTATCTTCAAACACAGGTAAGAATCGTAGACTAATCTACCAACAATCTTCCCAAAGAGCCTGCTAACTTTCATTGTAGGTACCATTCGGAACCTAAAAAGGGTTTCATTAGTATTTTTAGTTCTGAGTATTAATAGACCGTGGATATGAATGTCTCCCACTTTTTGAAAAACGGTTTAATCAGTAGCCCTTTAACTTGTTCAACTTCCAATCTCTCCATATCAAAGCACTTCTTTATTTGCTTCAGATCTCTCTTACAGTTTTCTAAAAACAGTAAGAGGTTGTCTTCAAAAAGGGCATGTTTTATGTTGACACTACCAATCTTAATACCTTCTATATTTTTGTCGTGGGCCAATTTACGGGAAAGAGGTTCTATAGCGAGATTGAACAGTAGGGGCAGATAATGGGCATCCTTGCCTAGTTCCTTTGCGCAATGTAAAGGGAGAGGAAACATATCCAGGAGTGTGGATCCTAGCTTGTGGATTAGTATAGAGGGCTGTCAAGTATTGTCGAAAGGGTCCACTTATTCCCACACATTCCAGCACGTTGCCCATTCATCCCCAGTCCACATTGTCAAATGCTTTTTCTGCATCTATTGCCACAATTGCTGGGGATGGATGTGCCTCCAGATACATCTTTATCTCGTCCAGAACCCCCAATACTTTACGAATATTAGTGACCCCCGCTCTGCCTTGGACAAACCCCACCTGGCTGGGGGAGATTAATTTAGGCAGAACAGATGCCAATCTTTCCGCCAGAATTTTAGATGGTATTTTCAGGTCCACATTGAATGATATTGGACGGTATGAGGAGGCTAAAGTGGGGTCCTTGCCTGGCTTTGGTAGTACTTTGATATGGGCTGTGTTCGTATATGTAGGGATATTCTTCCCCTGCATATAACTAGTGAATTTGCACGAGAGAGTGGGGGCTATATCCTGTGCTAGAATGTGGTAAAATTTCCCTGCGAACCTATCCGGGCCTGGCGCTTTCCCCATAGTGAGATTTTTGACCGTATGCAGGACTTCCTCAGTAGTAATTGGGGAATTGAGCATGGATCTGTCAGCTTCTGATATTTTTGGAAGCATGACTTCTCCCAACCACTCCTGGAGCCCCCTAGTCTGACAACCCGAAGTGTCATATAGTTTGGTATAAAAATCTTGTAGAATCCCATTAATCTCCTTGGGATGCGTACACGCTTTGCCCGTGTTATCTAAGAGACTGTGGATATGAGTCTGCCCTCTTTGCCCTGCAGCCATTCTAGCCAGGAGTTTACCAGCCTTATTCCCATATTTAAACATGTGGGCCTCCCATTTAGATTGAATCAGCTGTTCCCAGTGGAGAAGCCATGTATCATAAGTCTGCTTGGCTTGTCGCCATTTTTGCTGAGAAATTGTGTCGGGATTACTTTGAAAAGTTGAATAAGCTAATCTCAACTCATCGCTCAATTGTGTGAGTTTTACTTTGATTGCGTGTTTTTTATTGTACATACAGTATATGCCATGACTTTTCCCCTGAGAACAGCCTTCCCAGCATCCCACAACAACTGGGGGTCAGTAGTTCCCTCATTGTATTGCTTATATTCCAGCCACCAACCATGAAGCATATCACAGAAGTTTTCATCTTTCATCAAGCAAGCTGGGAATCTCCACAAGAAATCCGATCCCCTTGGTATTCCATCATGAAACAAAATCGAGACCGGAGCGTGAATAGGGGTTCACCAGATCTTCAATTTTTGGTTCTGTGAAACGCCCCAAGGTTTCCATGTCGGCTAAAATATAGTCAATACGGGACTAAGGCTTATGAGTGGCAGAAAACAAAGGTAAACTCTCTTCCCTCTGGATGAACCAGACGCCAAACATCTACAAGGTTCGCATCTGCTAATAGTCGCATTAGGTTTAAGTTCTCCCCTCCCCTCCTACCTGATGGATTTAATTCCCTCTCTCTATCTTCAACTTGACTGACCACAGTGTTCATATCCCCTCCCACTATTCGTAGCGCCACAGGGTCCTTAGATATACGTTGTCTCAAGGCATTAAAAAAAACTGCATCCGATTCATTTGGCCCATAAACATTGTAAATACTCAAGTCCCCCTTCATCGAAGTAAGGTGAAGGTGAGATATTCGACCCCTATCATCTTGGTCATGCGATAGCACCTTATAGGCCACTTTTCAACAAGGTGAGGACTCCTCCTTTTTCCCTTATGGCCTCTGAACCAAAAACCTCCCCTACCCACAGCTTTTTCATACGGCAGAAATCCTGAGATGGCAAATGTGTCTCCTGCAATAAAGCTACATCTACTCTTAATCTTTCAAGGTGCCTTAAGATCATCATGCGTTTACCCGGGCATCTCAACCCTTTTATATTCCAGGATACGATTTTCAATGGGCTAGCCATTGGGAGGTAGATTGTTGATTTTGTTGTACATACCAGTGGACTTGAAGCGGGCACTGACAATTTCCCTTCTCCCCCAACCCCAAATTATAACCCCGACCCCTAACAAGAACAAACTGCCTAAGATGAAACCATCCAATACAGCAAAAAATAAAACATTATCTCACATATTCGGACTTCACTTTTTTCCAGCATAGCAGTTCATGTGATATCTGAATACATTAAAACATATCTACCTAGAAGCAATCATATCGTACGACCATTTCAGGCTAAAGCTGGTAACAAAATGCCCTGGGTGGGTATCTCATAGATCCCTGGATCGGTATATAATGTGACCAGGTTGTTTTTCCCTGATCTCCCCCACCTTCCGATCTCATCATGGGTACAATACGGCAATAATTTGAACTAGTGATCACCCACCACACTACACTTATCTGGAATCAATAATGAATCGCCAAGTCATTTTAACACATTTTTCTCTGGGGAGCCATCAGCAATAGGTAAAGTTCCAACCATTACCGGTAGGTAACCCAGAACAGGAATTGAAACTGTAATTGTAAACGCGGATCCCCCATTAGATCGGTCACTTACAGTTCTCATGCGGATCCACACAAATGAAAATGATCCTTGCCGCTGGCGGCTTGAGTGTTGTGGGGTACATCAGTCATCAGCTCAAGTATTCAGGGACAGTGTAGACCGCATCCCCTGATAACAAAACGAGAAGCTCGCCTGCTTGGCTTCAGGTATCCGGATGCCCCCAGTCCTGATTATCCCCATAGAGTAGTCCAGGTATTTAACTATGACCTGTCTGGGTCTCGCGTTGCGGTCCGAGCGCGCTTGTGTTTTAACTGATCTGCCTGATGGTTCCGGAGGGCAGATCTAAAATTTGTCATGGGGTCCACAGGATTTAAGTTACTCCCCTGGGCCCTGATCACATGACTGCAATATACCACCTTTACACAACCTTTACACAAAGCCTATGTATATACAAGTGGTTGCATGCAAGACTTTTTGTCAGGCCGAAATCCAATATTTATGCCAGAATGTGGCACTTTCAGTACAGAAGCAAAGATGAAAGGAAGTAGTTATATATCAACTAAATACACCTGGAAACTGGTTGTATCAAACAGCCAGTCAGATGTTTATTTATAAGTTCTAGCTTTCTGCAACACCATCCGTGACATTTTTGCCTTCCTATCCTTTCCCTACACTATGAATAATCTTTTCCTGAACTGCTCAATAGTTTGTTTGGGAATAAAGTCTTTCCTAAACACTGTCCCTAGTGCTTGCAACTTCTCTCCCTGCACTAAGTTCACTGTAAAATGGCGACCGGGCACGAGGAGGCTTTTTATAGGGCCGGCTATCTGCTGATTGGCTGTTTGGCATTGTGGGTACTCCCTCGTTGTCGGGCTTCTTACTTTCACTTTGTAACGTACAGCAGACATTTTAGAAAAAATGTGATTTGTCTCCACAAAGTTAGAGGAAATTCGATTTCGGGATTAATAGAATTTTTTCTGAAATTCGGATCGAATTCCACTGTCAGCTGTGATTCCCTCATCTCTAGTACATGCTGCTTCGTAACTTAGAAAATCTGTATTCAGACAGTAGTGTATTTGTGAATTATTGCAAAGCTTTAGTCATCACATTCTTGAACATATAATGGAAGCTATCAACCAAAAATACATTTTTATAAGCATATGTAGATTATGTTTTTTTCGTGTATAATGTATTTTTAGACCAAAAATCATTTACAAATATCACAGTTCTTTTTCTGTCAGCAAATAATATGTCTCTAAGGAAAGGATATCCAATGCCCATCTTGGTACAAAAATAATGACAAAGATTCTATTAAAGACGTTAAAACAGTAGGAAAAAAAAATACATCCATGGAGGTCACTTACGCATTTTGAACTGCTGTGAATAGGTTCTTAGTCATGCCATGGTTACAAACCCATCCAAAATGGTTCGAGCAGCCACCATGGATGTTTTTTTTTCTACTGACTTCAATAAAATCTTATTTTTTACTTTTCTACCAAGCCAGGTGCTGGATATCTGTTTCTTAGTGAACTATTGGTTGAATCCATTACCAATATGGATGACTTATTTGCAGCATCGAAACAGAAGTGGATTGCTTTCTTATCACGGTGAGCCGTATTTACTTTTGTTTTTTAACAAACAATATTGATGACCAGACAGAATTCTTATTTTGGAGATTCAAAGGTTTATAAAGCAAAGTAACAGTCAGTAATATCTCTGCAATAAGGATGGGGGGGGGGGGGGGGAGGCATAGGGATTTTGTATCAGATGTTATGTAAAGACTGTTACGCCTTGCTTAAATTCTGATTGAATTACATTTTTGGATTGAAGGCAGATGCAAAAATACTAGTGGTTGCAAGTTGGAACCAAACAAATGATATTGAAATCAGGGCAACACCCAACAGATAAAGAGATGTTATTTCTTCAGCTTCTGTGATTGTTTGCCCCCTTAGAGAAATATTGTTTCTGGGCAGCAGATCCGTGTTTTCATAGCATGATCTGCTGCCAAGAACAGTGATTTAGGTGTCCACATCAGCTATGCCTTTTATAGTTTGCTTGTTAATCAGGTGATCGGGGCACCAATACCTGAAGTTGTCCTATATAACTTTCTGTAAATCAGTTTGGTTTTTGCAGGAATCTGCAGCTTTGCTTTAAATACAGAAAAGTTCATTTTTTAACATTACTGCTTGTGATGCCAGACATTCCCCGGGTTGCCTTCAATGAAGCATCACACTTGTATCCTTTACTTTCTATTTAGACTGAGTCATTAGCTCTGATGTGGACATTATGGGCATCAAACTGGGCATTTCAGAATAACCTTTTATTGAAGACAATGTGTTACTAATGTTAATGATGCCACTTGTAATTATTCCTTGCCTCATGAAATGAATCAATGACTTTGATCTACGTACAGGTTTGGTGGTTCATTATAATGAGGCTATGACTTTGCAGCGCTGACTATAAACTTTCAGTTGAAATTATTTTTATAGAAATATTAGTTCTATTAGATCCTTAGTTCCTGGACATAGAAATGTATGAATGCCACTTACCCCACTGACACACAGGGGCGTTACTAGGGTCTCAAAAGATCCGGGGCCTAAGCCCCGATGAATATGGCCCTGTTCTCTAAGTCGACCCCCCTCCCCCCGCACACTGCATTTTGCTGTACCTGCTATACAGCAGCACATACCTGTCACATCCAGTACCTCCCAGGTGATGTCTACTCTGATGTATATCTTCTCTGCCATCATCTTCTCCATTTGGGTCCGCACAACTTCTTTCAGCCGCACCTCATCTCTGCAGAGTGTGACACACAGACATCTTAGCTTCCTCACATTTCTATCATCATCCCCCAACCTAAAGTCCCCATAGTGTTATCCTGCTGCTCGCTGTACCCCCAATACCCCAAAATACTATTCTGAAGAAATATGAGTGCCCCCATAGTAATTGTGCTCCTCATAGTCCCACCAATAGTAATTCCCTTCTAGAATGCCCTCATTAGTAATACTGCCCCCTACAGTGCCCCCAACAGTGATAATGCTCCCCAAGAATGCCCCCATTATTAATACTGCCCCATACAGTGCCTCCAACCGTGAAAATGCTCCCCAGGAGTGCCCCCATTCAAAGAAGACCCTTCCAGTATTAATAATACCCTCACAGAGACCCCAGTAGAAATAAGGCCCCCTATTGTGCCTCCAGTGGTAATAAAGTTATCTACAGACCCCTCAGTAGTAATAAGACCCCCCCCCATAGTGCTCTTAGTACAAATAAGGCAGATCAGTCGCAATAAGAATGCCTATAATGTCCCCTGGATTTAAAATATCCTTACAGTGCCCTCAGTATTTATACTGCCCACCCTGAAGTTCCCCCAGTATTTATAATGCCCTCTGCAGTTATATTCCTCCCTCCACCATACAGTCCCATTTAAATAACATCACACCATCTCTCCTACCTGCTCCAAAATAAAGTCCTATGTAAATAACATCACTCCCCTCTCTCCAGCTCCTCCAATATGTAGTCCCATGTAAATAATACTATTTCCCTCCCTCCACCATAGAGTCCCATGTAAATAACATCACACCATCTCTCCAGCCCCCTCCAATATACAGTCCCATGTAAATAACAGCCTGTTCTATCTACAGCCACCTCCAAAATATAGTCCCATGAAAATAACATCGCCTCCTCCCCAGCTGCCTTCAACATACAGTCCCAAGTAAATAATATCACCCCCTCCCCAGCTGCCTCCAACATGCAATCTCATGTAAACATCACCCCCTCAACATTCAGTACCATGTAAATAAAATCATCTCCCCACACCAGCCACCGTCAAAATCCAGTCCCATGTAAATAACATTGCCCCTCAATGTCCAGTCCCATGTAAATAACATTCATGCCTCCCCCAGCCCCCTCCGACATACAGTCCCATGTAAATAACATCACTCCCTCCCACAGCCGCCTCCAACATACAGTCCCATGTAAGGGCGGGATTCCTTTATTTTCTGTTATAACGGAAAAAAACTAAACAGAATCCATAATGGTGATGTGAGCCCGCCCTAAATAACATAATCCCCTCCCACAGCCGCCTTCAACATACAGTCCTATGTAAATAATATCACCTTGCCCCAGCCCCCTCCAACATTCAATCCCATGTAAATAACATGACCCCCTCCCCAGCCACCTCCAACACACAGTTCCATGTAAATAACATACCTCCCTTCAGCCTTAACATACATTCCAAGTTAAATAATCACAAATCCCAGCATTTCTCTGTCTCTCCCTTCACTTACCTCTTCTCATGTAGCAGACATCTCCACAGCATCTTCCCCCAGGACTTCTCCTCTTCACTGCCGTCCTCTCCTGCACTGGTTACATGATGGTGACATCATCGCAGGTCCTTCTCAACCACTGCCTGTTTTACTGGTCACATGACCTGTGATATCACCACAGGTCCTTCAGCTCTTACAGTGCATTAGATTCAATTGTATTGCCATCCCGAGGAGGGCAATACAGTTGCATCTAGTTGGCAGGCAGAACATTCAGGGCCTGGGACAAAACATAAGGGGCCCAGGACCCGAGTGTTTTAACCTAGCAACACCCCTGCCAACACACATAGTAACATAGTTTAGTAACAAAGTTTATAAGGCCGAAAAAAGACATCTGTCAATCCAGTTCTGCCTGTTATCCTGCAAAATTTTCCTTTGTGCGAAAAACAGGTATTGGTAACTTAACAACTTCCCGACCGCCCATTGACTATAAGCGTCTTGGGCGGTTGGGTTTATCGCTGATGCACGCTAATTGTGCAGCTTCTGAACAGGGGGCCTGCTGTCAGTGACAGCAGGGCACCCCAGAGAGAAAGTAGGTTCCTGGGTGTCCATGCCTTCTAGATAGCTGTATACACAGCGCTGAATGAGCACTGTGCATACAGCTGAGGAAACAATGTGCGCTTCCTGTCCCGTCCCTGGGTTCATGTCATAAACCATGATCAGCCCTGCACTGAGGCTGTACAGCGCAGTATTGTACAGCCTCTCTGGGGGGTGTATTTTCCCTGTAACTGCGGCTACTATGTCAGCCCCAGTTACAGGAGAAATTAATAGTGAAAAAAAAAAATTATGAAGTTAAATTACCTTATAGGGGACACAAAGTGCAAAATAAAAAATAAAAAAATTAAGTGTTTTATAAAAATTAAAAAAAGTTTCACATGTAAAAAAAAATTCCCCAATTAAGTCATTAAAAAAATGTTAAAAATAGAAAAAGATCTAATAATTAGACATATTTGGTATTGCCACGTCCGTGACGACCGGCTCTATAAAAATATCACATGATATACCCCATCAAGTCAGCACTGTAAAAAAAATAAAAAAAATAACATTAGCCAAAACAGTTTTTTCAGTTACCTCACTTCCCAAAAAACATAATGTTAATCGATCAAAAAGTCGTATGTACCCCAAAATAGTAGCAATAAAAACATCACCTCATCCCGCAAAAAATTAGCCCCCACCCAAGACCATAGCTAGAAAAATGTAAAAAATATGGCTCTAAGAAAATTGCAACAAAAAAACATGATTCTTTTCTATATAAATACTCTTATTGTGTAAAACGTAAACATAAAATTTTTTAAGTAGACATATTTGGTATTGTTGCGTCCGTACCAACTGGCTCTACAAAAGTATCACATCATCTACCCCATCAAGTGAACAGCGTAAAAAACAAAACAAAAATTACACCAAAACAGCTTTTTTTAATCACTGCACCTCTCAAAAAACATAATATCAATCAAACAAAAAGTCAAATATAGCCAAAATGGTAGCAATAAAAACATTACCTCAAAAACAAGCCCTCACACAAGACCATAGCCAGAAAATTTTTAAAAAATATGGCTCTAAGAAAATGGCAACACAAATATTTGGAATTGTTGCATCCGTAGTAATCGGATCTACAAAAATATCACATGATCTACCCTATCAAATGAACGCGGCTCAGTCAACCAAAAAATTTAAAAGTTATCGCTCTTAAAAACCATGGCAGAAAATTCCATGTTAGAAAATCCAGATGCTGCTCCTTCTCTTCTGCGCCCTGGCGTATCCCCAAATAACAGTTTACGACCACAATTGGGATGTTAATGCAGGGGAAAATGGGTAGTAAATTTTGGGGGGATAGTTTCCTGTTATCTTTTGTGAAAAAGAAAGTTTGTGCCTAAAGCACAATTTTCTTGTAAAAAAAAAATTATTTTTCATTTTCACATCCAAGGGTTGTAAATTGTATGAAATGCTTGTTGGGTCAAAGTGCTTGCTACACCCCTTGAAAATTCCTTTGATGGAGTAGTTTACAAAATGTTGTCACTTTGGGGGGTACCTCAGGGTCTCTTCAAATGCAATATGGCACCCAAGGACCACAAAGGCCTCCAAAAACCATGTGGCGCTCCTTGACTTCTGAGCCTTGCCATGTGCCCAGGGGTATATGACCACATATGGGGTGTTTCTGTAAACCGAAGAATCAGGGTAATAAATACTGAGGTTTGTTCTGTTGTTAACCCTTAATGTGTTACAGGAAAAAAATTATAAAAATGAAAATCTGCAAGAAAAAGTGAAATTTTGAAATTTCAACATTTTAAAAACTACTTTTGAATAGTTTGAGGGGTGTAGTTTCTAAAATGGGCTATTTATGGGTGGTTTATATTATGTAAGCTCCTCAAAATGAATTCAGAACTGAACTGGCCCTTAAAAAAGTTGATTTTGGAAAATTTCTCAAATTGCTTCTAAAATTCTAAACCTTCTAATGTCCTAAACAATGTAATTACATTACTAAAATGATGGCAACATAAAGTAGACATATGGTGAATGTTAATTAATGAGCATTTTATGAGGTATCACTATCTGTCTTAAAAGCAGAGAGATTCAAATTTAGAAAACAGTGATTTTTTAAAAATTTCCGTTAACTTTTAGATTTTTTTTATAAATAAAGGTGAAATATATTGACTCAAATTTACCATTAACATTATGCACAATCTGTCATAAGAAAATGGCTTCGATAAGTAAAAGCATTCCAAAATGATTAGGCCTGGTCAGGAAGGGGGCAAATGGCCTGGTCTGGAAGTAGTTATTTGCAAAAAATGTATTTCTGAACCTTTTGACGATATTATGTACTGTAGATGGTGGGATATTCTTTACAATTTTACATTGAGGAACATTTTTCTAAAATTGTTCCACAATTTTTAGATTCAGTTTTTCGCAGGTTTATATTTATTTACATTTTACACAGTGTCCAAATATTTTAACATATTTGGCGCCTCTTTGTACAGTTGTCAGCAAATCTGCACTTAGAATATGTGTATGACAGTTTATGCAGCCAATTCGTTAAGAACAAGACCGGCACTCGCACTGATGAATAATCTTACAAATTTATTCAGTCACATATTACATCATAGTGACGCATAGTGATTGCTTTTAAAAAGAGAGGCATATTGGATCCATCGATTACAAACCATGGATCCAAAAGGCCTAAATCGAGATTACAATGTTAGTGGTTTCATATGATGTGACTATCTGTAACCATGTTTCCTTCTTTTTTTATTTTTTTCTATAGCGAAACTAGATGTTTCGGAAAATACACTTCACCTGTGGTATTGTGTTGATTTACTTATACTCCGTGGAAATTCAGTTGTCGGAGGAGTCTAACGAAATAATGTGATGTCATTTCCTTTGTACTTATTTGTATATATATCGGAGCTAGTGGTAAGATGTATACACACAGTCTGATGAAAGCACTGAGTTGCTTAAACGCGTCACTATGATGTAATATGTGACTGAATAAATTCGCAAGATTATTCATCAGTGCGAGTGTCGGTCTTGTTCGCGATTTGTCTATTAGGATTCCTGCCCGCAGACACGTGCACCTCCAAACTATTCGAGCAGTGCCCTCCTCTTTTGGACATAGTTTATGCAGCCAAAACCAGTTATTAAAAAATGTGAAGGAAAATATTCTTTGATGTATATCTTTCATTTCTATGGCATGCAAACTGATAAAGAAACTACATCTAGTTTAGTCAGGATCTTATGCTCTAAAATAAAAAAACATACAGTATAGAAGCGCTCTAGAGCTAATTTTACACAAGCAAGGTTTTCTGTCCGGATGCAATCCCTACAAAAAACATTAAACACTGAATGCAGTCGCAGAATAAAAATAATTCAACTTGCATGCAGAACCACCAGTTTTTCATTGAACAGACCCTGACACAATCTGTATCACTCTTGTGAAAGAGGCCGTAGGATGTGAATCTAACTGGTAAACTAACAGGTAAGAAGTTGCTGATCCAATATGGCAGATTGAATTAAAGGAGTTGTCTCGTCTGGCATATTTATGGCACAGGATATGCCATAAATGTTCCATAGATGTGAAAACCACCTTTGAACCTGCACCAGAGTAATACAGGCTAGTTGCATGGTATAGCCGTGTGACTCTTAACCCATTAACAACCAGACTGATCAAACCTGTTTGTCATAATCTCTTCCTGCCTGTCCTGAGTGAATACCTGAGGGACACGTTGTGCACACTGGAAATCCTAAAAACAACCCTTTACCTTTATTGAATGAGTCGGTACAATTACCAAAATACCTAATTTATGGACTTTCAGTTCCGGAGCGCACATGTGAAGACGTGCAGGGAAGGAGCTCCGGACCCTCAGGCGAACATCGCAGGGAATTAGCCACAGATCGGGGAGATAAAACCGCGGTCACGCGGATACAGATGGAAAAATTTATCGTGCGCAGCGGCTCCCCGCCAGCAGATTCTCCCCGCCAGCAGTCTCCTCTCCTTCAGCGAGAGAATGGCATACAGCAGAAAGGCAAGATGGCTGACAGGAGGCAGAGACTCACGTCCCAACCCCCTCCTCTGCATGAAACTGGTGATTCCAGGACCACAAGGATAGACATGCTCCCGCAAATACAGGGGCTTGAAATACCATGTAAGGAACTTGCAATAGCAGTGACCAATTTGCTAGCGCCTGACATTAAGGCCACGTTAGAGGCAACAGTCGCCTCTTCTATGAAACAAATGCAAAGTGAGGTGGCTCAGCATTCAGCGCAAATCCAAGAACTGGAACAGAGAGTGTGACTAATAGCAGATGAGCTGGAGGGAGCGGAAATTCCGGTCAGGGAAACTCTCAGGAAGAATCAAGTTCTAAGCGATAAAGTGGAAGATTTAGAAAACCGCTCACAAAGGAGCAATCTTAGGATTGTGGGCCTTCCGGAGACGATACCCCGAAGCCAGCTAATTCAAATATGCGCAGTGGAACTGCCCCAGGCCTTGGGAATCCAAGGCCCATTAACAGTGGAAAGAGCCCACAGAATTGGTCCTATGAGAGAATCACACAAAGAAGAGCCCGAGCAGAGACCAAGACCTGCTATTGTAAAATACCTCAATTACGCTGAGAAAGAATCCTTCTTAATCAGATACAGACGCGCAACACAACCGCTTAAAGATCTTACTTTTTGGAGATTATTCGCCGGACGTGGCTAGAAAGAGAAGAGCCTTCTCCTCTGTATGTACACAACTGGTACAGGAAAAGACAATAGTTTTCCTCCCTTGGGAGGAACCTGGACCCCACATTACCACCATTTTTGGCGTACGCAAGGAGATCTACAGCTACACCTCCCTTACCAATAACCTCCTAAGTGATCAACTCGTCCTACATCAAGTTCGAAAACTCCTCAGAGTGAGACACTCTGACTTACAAGCAAGGAGAAATCGAATATTTGGGACGCTGAGGAAACGGTGACTGAACAAACCGTATTGAGAAGTGGAGGTAAGGGATTTAAATAGCTTGAAAAAAGGTGGGACGCCACCTAGAGCTAATATCTTCTGAACTGTAATCCGATAAGTTCCATGAACTGTGATATATGCATATTCGGAATAACTTCTACTATTAAATCCGAAAATCCTGCGACTGCACTACAATAATGATAATCGGTGATTATTTTATACCGAATTAATGGTGACATTCGATCAATTTCTCATTGAAAACTATTGAGCAATAACACATTCAGTGCTCTAGTGCTGAGAATTTAACTCTCTGGACCCATTCAATTAGATTACAGACAAGTATCCATTTGCTGTCAGATGTGTGTTTATATATACACTATAAGTGATTTTTTATATTGTCAATTGTGACTTTTTATCATTATGTTATTTAATTTCTGTACAAATTACGTACTTTGTATGACATTTTAAGTATTTTATTGCATCAATAAAGCGACTTGTTTTGAGCAAAATTCCCAGATATTGAGTGCCATATCTCCAATATTATTTGAAATTCTTTACTTTCTGGTGTTTGGAGTTCACACCTAGATATTGAGCACCTCTCCATCCTACGGAGTAGTAGAGCCACTCCATTTTTGTAAAAAATTTTTGACTATATATGGCGTCTACCTAGCTATTTGGCCACTGATGAAAAGTTCATAGATAGATTGAAGGGGTGGTGGTGAGAATTCTCTGAAAATAATATGAACCATAAAGATGAACGTGTCCTATTTTGGGAGACCGCAAAGGCAGTAATAAGAGGAAATATAATCTCATATACACTGGCAAGAAAAGAAAAAATACAAGCCCAATATAAACAAGCTACAGACGAAGTACGACATGCATATACATTAGTGTTGGGCAAGCATGTTTGGCTGAACACAATTTTTACTTGTCCTCCCCGCATGTGCAGGTAAGTACTGCCATTCACTGTAATGCCGTAGCCATGTTGGCTCAGTCTTAGTCAGGGAGAGCTGGAGAGCAGAAGGGATATAGTGTAGGGAGTGAAATAGGAATATTTTAGCTTTTATACATGTAATAGACTCAAAAGTCCTTTTAAGGACTATTGTTGTGTGTGGCAGCAATATATTTTTATATTATTATATATATTTTTAGCGCAACCTGTGCTAAATTGCTAAAACTTGTTAGAGACCCAAAAGTCCTTTTCAGGACTATAAGGCCCCTTTCACACGGGCGTTGCAGGAAAATGTGCGGGTGCGTTGCGGGAACACCCGGGATTTTTCAGCGCGAGTGCAAAACATTGTAATGCGTTTTGCACTCGCATGAGAAAAATCGCGCGTGTTTGGTACCCAAACCCGAACTTCTTCACAGAAGTTCGGGTCTGGGATCGATGTTCTGTAGATTGTATTATTTTCCCTTATAACATGGTTATAAGGGAAAATAATAGCATTCTGAATACAGAATGCATAGTAAAATTGCGCTGGAAGGGTTAAAAAAAAAATATAATAATAATGTAACTCACCTTAGTCCACTTGCTCGCGTAGCCCGGCATCTCCTTCTGTCTTGATCTTAGCTTTTTGTAGCAACAAGGACCTTTGGTGACGTCACAGTCATCACATGATCCATCACCATGGTAAAAGATCATGTGATGGATCATGTGATGACCGAAGTGACGTCATCACAGGTCCTGTTCATGTAATTAATGCTCACCCCAGGTCCTGTTCTGCAAAGGAGACAGAAGGAGATGCCGGGCTACGCGAACAAGTGGACTAAGGTGAGTTAAATAAAATAAAAAAATTTAACCCCTCCAGCGCTATTTTACTATGCATTCTGTATTCAGAATGCTATTATTTTCCCTTATAACCATGTTATAAGGGAAAATAATAATGATCGGGTCTCCATTCCGATCGTCTCCTAGCAACCGTGCGTGAAAATCGCACTGCATCCGCACTTGCTTGCGGATGCTTGCAATTTTCACGCAACCCCATTCACTTCTATGGGGCCTGCGTTGCATGGATTATCGCACCGCAATGCACAAAGAGGAGCATGCTGCTATTTTTACGCAACGCATAAGTGATGCGTGAAAATCACCGCTCATGTGAAAAGCCCCATAGAAATGAATGGGTCGGTATTCAGTGCGGGTGCAATGCGATCAACTCACGCATTGCATCCGCGCGGAATGCTCGCCCGTGTGAAAGGGGCCTAATTGTATCTGGGAGCAATATATATTTTTAGCGCAACCTGCGCTAAATAGCTTGCAATTGTTTGCCCGCTGCAGACAGCAACATTATCTGCGCTACATCTCCTGTTTAACGTGCGTGCAGCCTAAAAATATCTGTGACATCCAGTGTACTTTTTCCGTAGACGGTGTCCAATGTGGACAGTTACATTACCTGCGCTACATCTCCTGTATAACGTTTGTGTATCTGAAATATCAGTGACATTCAGTCACATTTTTTTACTATTGGTGGCAGCGATATTATCCGCTCTACATCTCCTGTGTAACGTGTGCGTAGCCTAAAAATATATGTGACATCCAGTGTACTTTTTCCATAGACGGTGTCTGCTGTGGACAGTTACATTACCTGCACTACATCTCCTGTATAACGTTTGCGTATCCGAAATATCAGTGACATTCAGTCAATTTTTTTTGCTGCTGGTGGCAGCAACATTACCTGCGCTACATCTCCTGTATAATGTTTGCCCATCCTAAATATCAGTGACATTAATTCAGTGTCATTTTTTATTAGGCGGTGGTGACAGCGACATTACTTGCGATATACCTCCTGTTTAATGTGTGCGCATTCTAAATATCAGTGACATTCATTCATTGTAATTTTTTATTAGCCGGTGGTGACAGCCACATTACTTGCGCTATACCTCCTGTTTAACGTGTGCGCATCCTAAATATCAGTGACATTCATTCAGTATAATTTTTTATTAGGAGGTGGTGACAGCGACATTACTTGTGCTATACCTTCTGTTTAACGTGTGCGCATCCTAAATATCAGTGACATTCATTCAGTGTAATTTTTTATTAGGCAGTGGTGACAGCGACATTACTTGCGCTATACCTCCTGTTTAAGGTGTGCACATTCTAAATATCAGTGACATTTATTCAGTGTCATTTTTTATTAGGTGGTGGTGACAGCAACATTACAGTACTTGTGCTATAACTCCTGTTTAACGTGTGCATCTTAAAAATATCTGTGACATTCTGTGTACTTTATTTGCGCATATACTTACAAAATCTGTGCTACTTTATGTGTGACATACTTGCAAGCATATATACCATTTAATATGCGCAAGGTGAGCAGTAAGGGACGGGGAAGTGTCCGTGCTGCTGATGGTGCACGCAGAGGCCATGGCCCTGGGCGCGGTGAAACTGTGACTGCTGCCAGAGCACAAGAAACACACTCATCCACGATACCTAGCTTTATGTCCCAGTTTGCAGGGTGGCACAGGACACCACTCTGGAAGTCAGACAAGTGCGACCAGGTTTTTTGGTTGGATTGCAACAGATAATTCTTCCAGTCGGTTAAGCACCACTCTGTCTTCCACAAAGTCCAGTCTCAGTAGCCAAGAGTCTGGTCAACAGAATCCTCACCCTTATACTCTTTCCACCCACCATGGAGAGTCTTGGCAAACAAGTGATCTCACACTCTGATATTCCGAGGAGCTGTTTTCATCGCCATTCCTTAATTTGGGCCTCTCACCAAGCCCCCTTGAAGAGGGACATTAGGAGATCTTGTGCCCTGATTCCCAAACTCTGGAGCATCCACAGTAAGAAGAAGATGATGGTGGGGAACGGCAATTAGCGTTTCACAAGGTGGATGATGATGATGAGACAAAGTTGCCAATAAGTCAACCGCAATTCTCAAGAGGTTCATGATGAGGATGAGACACAGTTGTCAAAAACTGAGGTTGTTGTTAGGTCAACAAGTCAGGAGGATGACCAGAGTGAGGAGGTGCTGGATGATGAAGTCACTGACCCAACCTGGGAAGGTGGCAATCTGAGCAAGGACTGCAGTACAGAAAGGGGGGGGGGGATCCGCAGCACCGCAACAGGCTAGAAGAGGCAGTGGGGTGGCAAAAGGGAGAAGGCGGACCACACCAAACAGTCCTGCACCACCCTGCGGCAATCTCCCTTGCCAAGGGGTGGGTGTTCTGCAGTCTGGCACTTTTTTTTAGGAAAGTGAGGACGATAAAGGAATTGTCATTTGCAACCTGTGACTTACCAAAATGAGCAGGGATGTAAACACTAGCAACCTCACCACCACTAGCATGATTCGCCGCATGGCATCAAAGCACCCTAATAGGTGGGCCGAACGCCTGGGTCCACAACCAGTGTCTGCGGGTCACACCACTGCCTCCTCTTCCCCTGTGTTATGTGCTGGCCCGGATGCCTCCCGCCATGCACCTGGACCTTCGCAAGCACCATCAGCTAGAACTTCTGTGTCCCAGTGCAGCGTACAGATGTCTATACCCTAGGCCTTTGAACGAAAGCGCAAATACCCAGCCACCCACCCACAGACCATAGCACTAAATGCACACCTTTCCAAATTGCTGGCCCTGGAAATGTTGCCATTTAGGTTTGTAGACACTGAGGCTTTCCTCAGCTTGATGGCGGCGGCTGTACCGTGGTACTCTGTCCCCAGCGTTCAATATTTTTCATGGTGTGCAGTCCCAGCCTTATGCCAGCATGTGTCCTGATCAACTCAGTTATTAGGAAGGTCCACTTAATGACTGACACATGGACAAGTGCTTTTGGCCAGGGACGCTACATTTCCCTGAAGGCACACTGGGTGAACGTTGTGGAGGCTGAGAGTGAGTCGTACCCTGGGATGGCACAGGTGTTACCGACACCAAGTATTGCGGAAACTACTTCCATCAGAGTTTCCGCCGCCACCCATGTTAGTGGCTGCAACCCCCCCCCCCCCCCCTTCTCCTCCTCCACCTCCTCCTTCACTTCCACCTCTAAATTATCATCTTGCAGCACCATTCAGCCATTAGTCAGTAGCTGGAAGCAGTGTAGCACTGCAGTGGGGAAGCGGCAATAGACCGTGCTTAAACTAATCTGCTTAGTTGACAAACAGCACACCTCCACAGAGCTGTGGCAGGGGATAAGGGACCAGACTGAGGTGTGGCTCTAGCCACTAAACCTAGAACCAGGCATGGTTGTGTCTGATAATGGCCGTAACTTGGTGGCGGCTTTGTAGCTCGGAAAGCTCACACACATACCATACCTAGCCCACGTGTTCAACCTAGTAGTTCAGCGGTTTCTCAAAACCTACCCCAATTTGCCTGAGCTTCTGGTGAAGGTGTGCCGCGTGCGTGCACATTTCTGCTTAAACCGGCCTGGCAACGCTGCAGGTGTTCCACATGTTGGCCAGGCTTTGAGGGCAGTAGTGGACTACCAGCTACAACATGTGCAGTGTCCCACTACGTGGCCACGGGCACCGCAAACTTGTTTTTATTGTGTTTTAATGTCTTGTATTATGCCTGTGTGCTGTAATTCATCTCATGTCATATTCTCCCATGTCACAATGTGATTCCACATATAAGATCCATTGCATAGGCCTAGTTAGGGTGCACTACACTAGTTTCTCCACAAGATGGGGCAGTGTCGCAGTATGTATATATATATATATATATATATATATATGTATATATGTATATATATATATATATATATATATATATCCATGGAAAGGGTCAGGCAGCACTCCCTCAAGTGCAGATATAGCTGTGTGGGTGCCCGCGGTGGTCCCTCGATATGGGACAAATTCAGTAGAGAAAGAAAGTCCGCAGCACTCCTTCAAGTAGAAAAAGTGTAATTTATTCACACATGTCAGACAACGTTTCGGTCCTCTCACAGGACCTTTTTCAAGTCAACTTGACTTGAAAAAGGTCCTGTGAGAGGACCGAAACGTTGTCTGACATGTGTGAATAAATTACACTTTTTCTACTTGAAGGAGTGCTGCGGACTTTCTTTCTCTCTCTCTCTCTCTCTCTCTCTCTCTCTCTATATATATATAAATATATATATGATATATAGCTTAGGCCAAAGTTAGGCAGTTCCAGTCTAGACTAGTTCTAGTCAGTATGCAGCCATGAAGTAGCTGCTTGCTGGAGGAAGACCTCCTGCCTCTCTGCTCTCTCCCTCTCCACAGCCCAGGGTTAAAAGCAGCAAAACTCCACCCAGAGGTGAGAAGTCCACTTCTACATCACACTCTTCCGGGGTGACAAGTGTCCAGCTACTAAATCAAGTATTCAATGGGTTTTTTATATTGTCTTAAAGTCAAAGGATAGCACACAGCCATACTTAAGGGCTTCCCAGGGACCTTTGCAAGCAGGTGTAGGACACAGCTTCCAGCATCCACACCTTCCAGTTTAAACCCTGAGGACAGATAGGCCATCTGTCAGAAAAAACTGGAAAATAGAGGTTCAAGTACTTATTAAACCACCTTCAAGTCAGCTTAGGATCAGGCGAGAGTTTTTACCAGCCAAAGACTTTTATTTCTTCTAAACCTAGTCTAAAGCAGTAGCTTTCTTGCATATATATTTAGGACAAGAGCCTGTTTCTTCTGAGGACTTACATTTCCCTACCCCTGTATGCATGAGACTGTATTTTACACTGGGATGTACAAAGGACTTTTTTATAAATTGGATGGAATTGTTACCAGGAGCAACATTCAGTAAAAGTTATAATTTGTATTGCACCATCCTTGTCTCAGTCTTCAGTTCCTCAATTAAAACTACTGTAAATGGTTGTACCACCACAAAAGGTACTGGCGTCACGACTAGACTAGAATGTGCCATAGGCACATTAATACAAACCATCAAGGGCACCTCGAACCACCATCTGGCCTGTGTCCCTTACACCCAGAATGTGTCCCAGATAATTCTTGTGCCGTTCTCCTCTTCACTTATGTGAGCCTGCCCAGGGACGACGTAACCGTGAGAAACCAGAACTGTATTTACCTCGGCCCACCTAATGCTCACACCGTGACCTCACGCATAATTCCCCTGTTGGTCTGGCATACTGCACATTGTCGTCGCCTTTCCAGTCAGCTTCAGCTTCTGCTCTTCACAAGCGACGAGTGGGCATTGATGTCTGACCTCTGTGAGGTTTCACGCAAGTTTGAGGAATCAACACAGATTGTGAGTGGCGATAACGCTATTATCAGTGTAACCATTCTACTTCTGTGTCTACTCAAAGGCTCGCTGCTCACAATTAAGGCGGACGCTTTGCATGTGGAAATGGGGGAGGAAAGTACACAGGGTGATAGTCAGACCACCCTCAGTTCGTCTTCTCAGAGCAAATTGGATGATGATGAGGAGGAGGAGCAGGAGACGATTGCCTCCGCTACAGAGGGTAGTACCAATGGAAGTTTTATACCATCTGTTCAGTGTGGATGGGCAGAAGAGAAGGAAGAGGATGAGGAGATTGAGTGTCATCCTCCTGATGAGGACAGCAAGGTATTTTCTGTTGTCACTCTGGTACACATAGCTGACTTTATTTTAGGCTTTCCCGTGACTCTCGCATTGTACGCATTGTACGCATTTTTACGCATTTGGTTGTTCATCCTTCTCGACCCCCACTACAAAGAGAACTTATCATCTCTCATTCCTGTGGTGGAGAGGATGAGCAAAATGGTGCAATACCAGGAGGTCGTTGAGGAAAAATTGCTCCAAAAATTTCGAGCTGACAACGCTGGCTGCAGAGTATTTAGTTCCTTTGCCAACCGAGTAGGGGAGACGAGTGGAACACACAGCGGTTCCAACAGAGGCAAGGCAGCACTCTCCAAAGCCTGGGACAGTTTTATGATACCCCGCCAGCACCCTCAACTTGATACGCGGCCTAGTGTCACAAGGAGGGAAAAGTTTTGGAAGATGGTTAAGGAGTACATAGCAGACCGTGTCAGCGTCCTCAGTGATCCCTGTGTGCCTTACAACTATTGGGTGTCCAAGCTGGACATGTGGCACAAACTGGCCCTCTACGCCTTGGAAGTGCTTGCCTGCCCCGCTGCCAGCGTTTTGTCAGCGCGTGTATTTAGTGCTACTGGGGGCATAATAACTGATAAGCGCATCCGCCTGTCAACTGAAAATGCTGACCGGTTGACTCTTATAAAAATGAAGGCCTGGATTGCTCCTGACTTCTCTACTCCACCAGAGGATAGCAGGTGAACATAAAGGCACTCTAAATATGGCTTTTATGGTGTATTGAATACACCGTATTCCCATGCACCCATTTCACCACTAAAAAGGGTATATGGTTCAATCTCCATTTTCTCCTTCTCATCCATCATATCAACATGCTTATTAGGCTGCCCTCGCTCCTAATGTTTTAGAGGGTCAGCTCAGCAGTGGGCCCTCACCCATAATCTTTTAAAGGGTCACCAGCAGGCCCTCACCCATATTGTTTTTGAGGGTCACCAGCAGGCCCTTAACCATAATGTTTTAGACGGTCAGCTCAGCAGCAGACCCTCACCCCTAAATTTTTAGATGGTCAGCTTGGCAGCATGCCCTCTCCCACTAAATTTTTTAGATGGTCAGCTCGGCAGCAGGGTCTTGTCCATAATCTTTTTGATTGTCAGCTCGGCAGCAGGCCCTCGCCGACAACATTTTTTAGATGGTCAGCTCGGCAGCAGGCTCTCGCCCACAACCTTTTTTAGATGGTCAGCTCGGCAGCAGGCTCTCGCCCACAACCTTTTTTAGATGGTCAGCTCACCAGCAGGCCCTTACCCCTAATGACTTAAATGGCCAGCTCAGCAGCAGACCATCACCCCTAATGTTTTAGATGGTCAGATCAGCAACAGGCCCTCGCCCCTAATGTTTTAGAGGGTCACCAGCAGGCCCTTGCTCCTAATGTTTTAAGGGTCACCAGCAGGCCATCATTCATAATTTTTGAAGGGTGTGTATGATGCCCTCCTTTATGTGTAATAAAGGGTGTATTGGAGTGTCGGTTCCTTGTAATTTTTGGCAGTCCTTTCCCTTAGTGCATAGGCTTTATGAGTGTAGGAGTCCCACTACCTAAACAATTGTACCACAATGTGAATGAGGCCCTCCTTCATGTGATATACAGGTTGTATCAGAGTGCCTCTTCCTTGTAATTTTTGACAGCACTTGCACTTTTTATACTTTTTATATAAGTAAATATACAGGAAAGAATGTTTCCTAACAATTTTTCCTCTAAAATCGATTTTTATCTTTGGTTTGGTGCATATTATTGTCAGTCTGTAAAGGTGGCGTACTCGGACAACATCATTCCCAGCAGCAACCGGGGAGTCCAAGATGCATCCAGATATCCTCCCCATGCTGTTCCCGAACTATTTTAGTGGTGTTTCCATCAATTATTGACCTTTTACTATGAACCAGACACCCTCCCCTCAGCAGGGGGTGCCTGGTTTAATGCTCGGGTTCTCCCATTGACTTCCATTGTGCTCGGGTGTTCTACACTATTATACATCCTTTTTAGCAAACCCTACAGACTCAAACAAGACTAAATGGGTAACGGCAAAACACACATATGACCATTATTTGGAACAAAACACAAAAATGTTCCTAGATCAAAAGTCAGCAGAGCTGTTTAAGTTTGGCAATAAGGCAATAAGGCAGGAACATTGCTAGCTAATCTCACGAAACCATGGGAATGTTGTTCTGGGATAAATGGCATACTTAGTGAGAAAAGGTGAATGACCCAAAAAGAATAGCAAATTGCTTTGGGCGATACTATGCAAAATTGTACCACCAAGATCAATGTGATATTTCTTGATCAGGGGAACTCTTGGCTAAAGTAAATTTGGCACAGGCGTCGGAAGAAATGTTGACACTTTTAAATGCCCAGATTACAGAGTTAAAAAAGGTTAAAAAAAATATCAAATCACTAAGTAATGGAAAAGCTCCGGGACCGCATGGATACTCAGCCGATTTCTTTAAAGCATTAGTCACAGAAGTGACCCCGACCCTAGTATCCATATTCAATTCCTGCCTACAAGGAGGGGAAATGATGTCCTATGGGAATATGGCTCATATAAAGGTCATTCCCAAACCAGGCAAAGATTTAACCTTAAAGAGGACCTTTCACCAGGAAAAAGTATGTAAACTGACTATACCGACGTGTAGAGCGGCGCCAAGGGATCCCCCTGCACTTACTATTATCCCCGGGCGCCGCTCCGTTCTCCGGTAATAGCCTCCGGTATGTTCCTACTTAGGCTCCACCCGGGGGAACTTAGGCTCCACCCAGGGGAACCTGCCGCGGTCTCTTTCTCCTATGCTGTAGCGCTGGCCAATCGCAGCGTTCAGCTCATAGCCAGGCTATGAGCTGAACGCTGCGATTGGCCAGCGCTACAGCATAAGAGAAACAGACGCCGGCAGGTTCCCCTGGGTGGAGCCTAAGTTCCTCCGGGTGGAGCCTAAGTAGGAACATACCGGAGGCTATTACCGGAGAACGGAGAGGCGCCCGGGAATAACAGTAAGTGCAGGGGGATCCCTGGGCGCCGCTCTACACGTCGGTATAGTAAGTTTACATACTTTTTTCTGATGAAAGGTCCTCTTTAACTAGCTCCTATAGACCAATTTCATTAATTAACGAGTACTTAAAGATCCTGTCTAAGTTGACGGCAAATTGACTCGCGGACTACATGCCAAATCTTATAGGCCCACATCCAGTAGGGTTTACAAAGGGGAGAGCAGCAGTAACAAATATAATAACGGTACTAGCAGTTTAAGACTCTATTGTTCATAACCAGGACAAAAAATGTCACCCAGCCTTCCTGTCAGTAGACACGGAAAAGGCTTTCGATAATGTGAATTGAGAGTGGCTTGGTCGGGCTCTTGACGTGTTTGGGATACAGGGACTGTTTTAAATAGTATGTATAGGAGGCCCCAGGCAAGATTGGGCGTCCCGGATTTTTTGTTGGAACCCTTCAACCTCTATAAAGGCACCAGACAAGGCTGCCCCCTTTCTCCCCTTCTTTTTAATTTGGCCTTGGAACCATTAGTTCGCTTTCTGATTCAATCAGATACATTCTGTATAAAGGTGGGTCAGAAAGAGGTAAAACTTACTTTCTTTGCAGACGACATCCTGCTGTTTTTGAATTCCCCAAATGAACATCTGGGAAAAGTTCTACAAATCCTGCTCTATTATGGAGATACCACTGGATATAAGATCAATGTAAGCAAAAGCCAGCTGTACCTCCAGGACCCAGAATCTCAGTTCTTAATAGCCCACAGGGTAGAGGTGATGTCACATAATTTGACGTATTTGGGCATTAAAATAGGAAAACAATTGACCACCTTATATACAGTCCTGATCAAAAGTTTAATACCACTTACAATACTTTGCTCAGATATACAGATCCTCTCCTGGCTTGTCATCTGACCTGGTGATGCGGTTCTTGGAGAAAATTCCACTTTCGACCCTAAATAAAGCTCAAATAGAATATCTGGAAGAGGAGCTGTCTCTCTCGGAGCTGCAGGAGGCCCTGGGGTCCATCTCGAGGAACTCATCGCCAGGGTTAGACGGCCTTCCATACGAATTTTACCGCAAGTACAGTGATGTGATTCTTCCTCAGATGTTAGGGTTTTTTTCTCAAGCAATACAGGGAGGGGATTTACCATGT
The DNA here is from genome assembly GCF_014858855.1 of Bufo gargarizans. NCBI lineage: Eukaryota > Metazoa > Chordata > Amphibia > Anura > Bufonidae > Bufo > Bufo gargarizans. The sequence goes on along the minus strand of NC_058082.1, from coordinate 337,454,032 downwards.
TCTATGATGGAGGCTCTCATTGTCTTAATTCCTAAAAAGGATAAAGACCCGGTAGAATTGAGCTCCTATAGACCAATCTCCTTATTAAACACTGATGCTAAGTTACTATCAAAAGTTTTGGCTAGGAGGCTTTCTCGGGTTATATCTACCATCATTCACCCAGATCAAAATGGCTTTATGCCAAAAAGGGGCACTCATCACAACTTGCATAGGTTATTTATGAATATTCAGTCCCCTAGGTGCGGCGCCCGCTCCATCCTGTCGTTGGACGCTACCAAAGCCTTCGACAGGGTGGAGTGGACTTGTCTCTGGGAGGTGATGAAAAAAATGGGCTTTGGCCCAAGATTTATGGCGATGGTTCAGTTACTATACAACTCCCCAGCTGCCAGGATTAGGATCAATGATACGATGACAGAGAGTTTTACTTTAGGAAGAGGAACCCGTCAAGGTTGTCCCCTTTCCCCCCTTTCATTTAATATTTACATTGAACCCTTAGCAGCTAGTATCAGGCAGGATTCGAAGGTGGTCGGTTTTGGCATAATGGGGAAGCATGATCGTGTATCCCTCTACGCAGACGACATCCTGGTTTTTATTCATCAAACAGAAACTACTCTTCCTCGCATAATGGACATGGTTGGTCTTTTTTCCGATCCGTCTGGCTTGGAGATCAATTGGGAGAAGACTTTTCTCCTCCCTATAGACGAGTTGCGAGGAGACTGGGATAACCAATTAACGATCTCTGATTCAATAAAGTACCTGGGGATAACAGTTTCTGCCAAACCTCAGGAATATTTACAACTTAATCTGATTCCCTTGCTGATAAAGTTGAGGGCTAAAACTAAGATATGGCAAAAATTTCTGCCTGCAAGAGCAGACAGAATTGCATTAATAAAAATGGTAGTGCTGCCCCAAGTTCTTTACGTCCTTCGCAACTCGCCTGTATGGATTGCAGATAAGTATTTTAGATTGATAGAGCGGATGCTCAACGATTTATTATGGGGGAGGAAGCGCGTGAGATTGAAGGTACTCTATTTCTCTATGCCCTACAATCGGGGAGGTCTTAACCTCCCCTATTTTAAGGGCTACTTCGCGGCGGACACATTTTGCCCCTCATGGAGCTAAGGCAAAGGGCAAATCTAGGTGAGGTGGCTTGGTATGCATACTTTCAATTGAGGTCAGCACTTTCCAGCACTTCTAACAGTCACTTTTTGACTATAGATTCTCCTGAATTTTTACATGATTTAATTTGCAAGAAAGTTGTCACGAGAGTTAAAGTATCACATTGTTATAGTCACTTAATGAAAAAAAAAATCTCGGATGTTCTCTCTCCAGGACAGAGATCCTGGTCTTCCTTACTTTCAGAGGTGGGCCCCCAGATTGGGAGAATATAGGGGAAAGTTTAAAGTTTGTTTCACACAATTTAACCACACTGTTGTACAATTTAATATTTTGCACAAAATATATGTGACACCTATATGGCTATATAGGAGAGGAATTAGAGCCTCCTTTGACTGCCCATGCTGCGGTGCTCCCGAGGCAGATCATTTACATCTGTTCTGGGACTGCACTGCCCAATGGTGGGCAGGTACTGGAGACTGGTCCAAACTAACCTGGCTCGTAAACTTAACATTGACGTTCCTTTGTCCCCCAGGATATGGGTCCTGGGAGACTTATCGGAGGTTAATTACCAGCCTATAAAACGCTGACTGCTGATTAAGGTGATGTTTCTAGCTAGGCTTCTCATCTCTAGATCATGGTTCTCCTCCTCTGCTCCAGACTGCAGTAACTGGTTGAGTTTGGTTGAGAAAGTGAAAAGCTATGAGAAGATTCTGTACAAACAAAGAGGATCCTACTCAAAGTGGGGTAAACTGTGGAAGGATTGGGACACGGTTAACTAATCCAGATTTTCCTTTTTCCTTTTCTTTTCGTTTAGGGTTTTTTTTTTGTTTTTTTCTCCTGCAAGGTAAGGGGGGGGGGGGGGGGGGGCTGCTGGGTTGGGTTGGGGAAGATCTTATTCTTCTGGTCTTTTCTATATGAATTGTAACTCTGAAGAAGTCACATCTGAGCACTGGAGTATCTCTAGGAATGCTGGAGGATGGCAGGACCCACCGGCATTAAATAATGGTTATTTTTTTTATCTTTCCATAATACCGTGCGGTTTATGGGCGGGGGTCCGGGGCTTGGGACTTCGGGGGGGGGGGGGGGGCTGGGCAACGGGTGTGACCCGAGACGCGGTTCTTCCTGTCAGACATGAGGTTGGACTGCGGGCAGTGACATGACATATGTGTGGTATGGGTGTTATTATGTGTTCTCTTAATGGGACAGAGTCAGTTTTCGGCTATGTCTCTGTCCACATTTTCTTTAACTGCCGGTGACTGTCGAGTGATACTCGACCCGAGTCCTCTGGCATATGAGACACTAATTTGAATTCATGTGAGGCACGGTTATGTAGGGCATCAATATTCAATTCTTAATTATACGGGGATGAGGCAGTAAAACATGCGAGTGGTTTTTCCACCATTGTGATAGAAGACTGCTGGACCCCCTTTCTTGCTTTACAAAATGTTTGTGATCAAAGATCGCTGTAAGCCCGGTACGCATGGTTTATGTGTATATCAGGTGACTGGTCACATGATTGTTAATCCTGCCGATTGTGTTCACCCATGCTCGAAAGTGGGCGCACGTGGTGCGCGTTGTTGCCTGGCGGCCGTCTGGGTTGCGGGCCTCTGATCCATGCCTTTTATAGATAATATTACGTCAAAAGAGATGTTTCGCGTATCCGGTTTATTAAGCTCCGGATGCTGAGTGGATCCTGCTTTTCCCCCAGTATGTGAGATCTCCATTTGATTTTTAATATCTACACAATTATGGACACCTGTATGAAATTATTGTTAATCATGTTCACAAATCTGAATTGACGGTCTTATGGATTTTATAATACCACAAATGTAACATTGACATGAATTTTTGTACTGTAACAAATAAAATATATTTAAAAGAAACAAAAGTTTAAGACCACTTGAAAAATGGCAAAAAAAAATCATATTTTACATCGTTGGATCTTAACAAGGTTCCAAGTAGAGCTTCAACATGCAACAAGAAGAAATGAGAGTAAGACAAAACATTTTTTGAGCATTCAATTAATTGAAAATAACGAATAAACTGAAACAGGTTGTTTTTCAGCTAATCCAAATTTTAGGACCACATGCCTTTAAAAGGCTAAATCTGTGCAAAGACGTGGATTCATTGTAATTTTCTGTCAGGTAGTCACACGTTGTGATGGCAAAGGCAAAAAAACTCTCCCTTTTTGAACGTGGTCGGGTTGTTGAATTGTATAAGCAGGGTCTCTCACAGCGCGCCATCACTGCTGAGGTGGGACGCAGTAAGACAGTCATTTGGAATTTCTTAAATGATCCTGAGGGTTATGGAACAAAAAAGTCAAGTGAAAGACCCCAAAAAATTTTATCAGCACTGAGCCGGAGGATCCAATTGGCTGTCCGTCAAGACACTCGATGATCCTCGACCCAAATTAAGGCCCTTACTGGTGCTGACTGCAGCCCCATAACCATCAGATGGTATCTGAGACTGAAGGGCTTCAAAAACAAAAAACGTCTTCAAAGACCTCATCTCCTTGAACACCACAGTACTGCTTGTTTGGACTTTGCAAGAGAGCACCAAACATGGGACATTCAAAGGTGGAAGAAAGTTTTATTCTCTGATGGGATTTTTTTTAACCTTGATAGTCCTGATGGTTTCCAACGTTACTGGCATGACAAGCAGATCCCACCTGAGATGTTTTCTACGCGCCACAGTGGAGGGGGCGCCATAATGGTCTGGGGTGCTTTTTCCTTCAGTGGAACAATGGAGCTTCAGGAAGTGTAGGGGCGTCAAACGGCTGCTGGCTATGTCCAGATGTTCCAGAGAGCATTCCTCATGACTAAGGGCCCTTGTCTTTGTGGTAACGACTGGGTTTTTCAACAGGACAACGCTACAGTACACAATGCCCGCAGGACAAGGGACTTCTTCCAGGAGAATAACATCACTCTTTTGGCCCATCCTGCGTGTTCCCCTGATCTAAATCCAATTGAGAACCTTTGGGGATGGATGGCAATGGAAGTTTACAAAAATGGACAACAGTCCCAGACAGTAGGTGGCCTTCGTCTGGCCATCTTCACCACTTGGAGAAATGTTCCCACTCACCTAATGGAAACGCTTGCATCAAGCATGCCGAAACGAATTTTGAAAGTGGTAAACAATAACAGCAGAGCTACTCATTACTAGAGAAAACTTTGTATCCAGCTCACCTTCCTGGTGTGGTGTATAAACCCGGCTCCAGAGGCCCTGGGGGAGTGTTCCCGTAGCAGGCAGCAAACAAAATAGGAAAAAAGGTATCTGGAGACAATGGAGGTCCTCTTAGCTCTTCTTTATTAATTCATAAAACCGACACAGTCACTGGATCCACGGCATGGTCGCTGACGCGTTTCGGGTATGTACCCTTAGTGTGACCCCAGCACCATGCTACGTGTGACCCCACATTATAAAGGATTAGGAATGCACCTCGTCAGAAAATCCTGGGAGGAGCCTCCAATCTCATAGGCTGCCACAACAGAGGCACACCTCTTGATTAGGTTCATCGATTACACATGCAATTCGAAACACACTGTGAGGATATACCTGGGTCAATTTAACCCCACAATCACCAGATTGTGTGCTTTGCAATGGTAAAACCGCACAGTGTGAATACTTACTGATAAAAATTAATAATATAAACAATCAAAATAACGGTCTTACAACCTGAAATGTGATACAATCAAATAAGATTCGGCAAATAGTATAGAAATTTCATAGTAAATCTATATGATAGAAATGAAGCAAGCTTATGTGTTTGCATTTTGTTGCAGAGATACATTGGTCTTAAAGTGTTCATTACAGACTAGCATATCCTGTGTTGCAAGGCTAATATATCTATATATAAAAGGTATGAAAGAGAAACTAAATAAGTATGTATAAATACTGTCTCTCTGGCACAACTGTCATCTGAACAAATTGGTATTAAATTTAACAATGATGCATACTGTTGCGCATGACCAAACCGCACCGTGCAATCGATGTCCTAAGCAGACATCAGCTGGTACGCACAAACCCCTCCCGCAATATAAATTTCACACCTTATCTCTCGGCGAAGAGAGAGGATTTTTGTGCCCATGAGTCGGACCCTCGTGTTGAACTGCTGGCAAATACCTGTATCCTCTTTATATGCATAATCCATAGTTCAATTGTAAATATACATCAGTTCTTTTCGCAAATTGAGGCCTGCCGGAATCCTGGACCCAAGTCTAAAGATCCAGTAGGCCTCACGGAGAAGAATCTTTTTGCGGTGGTCGCCTCCCCTTTTGGGTGCCAAAACTTTTTCTATAGCAAAAGCTTGCAAAAACGTCACTCTACGGGCATGTTTTTGCATGAAGTGCCTCGCTATATTTGAGATGTTGAGAATATTAGGGTTGCCAATATAGTTCAAATGTTCGAGGATCCGACTCTTAAATTTACGGGCTGTGCTGCCTATGTACATCAGATCACAATCAGTGCATCTGATGGCATAGACTACACCCTCCGTATTACAGTTGATATAACTGCGGATAGGAAATTTGTCAGTATGTGTTACATTGTCAAATGTCTGAGTAGGTACAACGTAATTGCATGTCTTGCAGCGGTTGGCTCCACACTTAGTGAAGCCCTGGTAGCATAACCACCTGGATTTTTATCAGTAAGTATTCACACTGTGCGGTTTTACCATTGCAAAGCACACAATCTGGCGATTGTGGGGTTAAATTGACCCAGGTATATCCTCACAGTGTGTTTCGAATTGCATGTGTAATCGATGAACCTAATCAAGAGGTGTGCCTCTGTTGTGGCAGCCTATGAGATTGGAGGCTCCTCCCAGGATTTTCTGACGAGGTGCATTCCTAATCCTTTATAATGTGGGGTCACACGTAGCATGGTGCTACGACTAAGGGTACATACCCGAAACGTGTCAGCGACCATGCCGTGGATCCAGTGACTGTGTCGGTTTTATGAATTAATAAAGAAGAGCTAAGAGGACCTCCATTGTCTCCAGATACCTTTTTTCCTATTTTGTTTGCTGCCTGCTACGGGAACACTCCCCCAGGGCCTCTGGAGCCGGGTTAATACACCACACCAGGAAGGTGAGCTGGATACAAAGTTTTCTCTATTTACTCAAGTGTTGATTTCCGTGCTACGCCTGTGGTTACCCGATGAGATGACATTACCTCTGGCTCTCTAAAGTTCAATTTTCTATTACGGACTGTCACTGTTTTTTCACGTGCACACCTTTTATAATGGCCTTTTCCATCTTGCCTGATCGGCAATCGAAGGCGGATTCGGTATTCTCTGTGGAGGATCCGACTGGCACTGGTGATGTTAACATTAAAAGCACAATGCTGAATTTGGAACGGTTATTGAATCAGGAGACCCGTGTTTGGTGGGATTGCACCACTCTTATAAAATATAAAGAAAAAAACATGATTCCACGGGGTCTAAGAATCAAGAAAGTACCCACCACTGTGTTTTCGGATGATTTCGTACATAAATGGAATAATATTCTGTCGGACTGTTCGATTGAATTGATGAAATTAATCATAGACTTTGAAAATGCAAAATTATTAACTCTACAACAAGAGATTCAATCTGCTAGAGAATCTCTAGCTAAATACAGTAACAGTAAGGAGTTCATCGCAATGGACGAAGATTTGAAGTCATCCATCATGAAACTAGAAGACACTATAATGGACTATAAACATTCCAAATATCAACGTGATCTATATGACTACACCCATAATCAGGTTTATGAATGGGGAAGGAGGGACAATGTCTATTCAACACCCAAATCCATCCTAAAACCTCAACACAACCGTAAACATAAGAGATTATCAAAAAGGGTGTCCAGAGTCAGTTTCTCCTCGGATACGGAGGGGACTGAACCTTCACATATGACCAGTGAGCTAGAGCCGGGATCCGATGTTTCCGCACTCCACCCTGCGTCTGATGAGGCCAGCAATTTTGCTTCTTATTATAAAAAGACAAAAATAGCAAAAGATAGGGAAGATATGATAAGTGCCTCAAAAAACGCAGGGCTAGGGGGGGACGGAGACACCGGCCAGCGGTATCAAAGATCAACTCGGTTGCAGATGAAACAAAAGTGAATACCAATCTAGTGTTGCCCTGAGTAGTGAACAGATTAATGTACTTTCACTTGGTCTTAATTTTGCACCAACTTGTCACTTTGATATGTTCTCCACATTACTTGACATAAATAAATTTGTACGTAATATTACTGTATCCCGACATTTTCATGACATTCCATCTTCGTCTGATCCCCCTCAAGACAGCATGCAATTTTATGAGGATAATTTGTATAAAGATCTCCTGTTCAAAGAACAGGTAGCCTTATGTTGTCTAGAGGGTCTTCAGGATGAACAGGGAATTAGAGATTTGCCTAAACCGGCCAGCAAATTTTGTACTCGCAATACTAAGTTCTATCCTGTTATGTCACGCACGGGCAGCATGGATGTGTTCCAGGAGGTCCTGGAGAAAGAATTGAGGAATATTGAATCAGATATTAATAAAACTAGTAATTGTAATAACCTTAATGCATCCCAAACCCTTGCTTTCCAGCAATTACAACAATGTGACACCATAGTAATCAAAATGGCGGACAAAGGAGGGGCGGTGGTCGTTATGGATAGGGCAACTTATGGTCAGCAATTACGGGAAATGCTGGGGGACACTTCCACATATAGGAAATTAGTGCGAGATCCGCTACAAGAATATACGGGTACCTACGTTTCGCTGCTATCAAAGGGAAAGGAGTGTGGTGCCTTTGGTGACAGTGAATATAGATACCTCAATGTGGAAGTGCCCGTCACCCCTATTATGCACGCCCTACCCAAAATCCATAAGGGCGTCCACCCGCCCCCTCTACGTCCTATAGTCTCAGGTATAGGTTCCCTGACTGAGCGCCTGGGCAGTTGGCTGGATAACATTCTCCAGCCGCTGGTCAGGCGCACTCCAGGGTTCTTGAAGGATACTTCAGATGTATTGCGAGCCATGTACAAATTTGTGTGGACTGACAATTATAGGTGGATCACAGCAGATGTGGTCTCTCTCTATCCCTCTATTCCCCACGGGGTTGCTCTACTGGCACTGGAATTCCACCTTCATCGATATACTGGCTTTAGCTCGGATTATATTGATTTTATTTGTGAAGTCACCAAATTTTTGCTGACCCACAATTACTTTGTGTTTGATGGTGTGCACTACCTGCAGATCCGCGGAGTCTCAATGGGGGCCAAGTTCTCACCGTCTTTGGCCAATCTGACCATGTCTTATTGGGAAGAGAGGTACATTTACGGTCTGAGCAACCCGTTTGGGCCTGGTATGGTCTGGTACGGCAGATACATCGACGACATACTTATGGTGTGGGCGGGCGATGTGTCTGCCGTCCCGGACCTCCAGGCATACCTAAACAATAATGATTACAACTTGCGATTCATTTGTTCCGCACATGAGTCCCATACTAGTTTTCTGGATTTGACGCTCCGCGGATGTCCGGGGGAAATAGTGCACACCATCACATACAGAAAAGAAGTGTCCAGTAACTCAATTCTAAATGCAAAAAGCCACCATCCAATGCATACCATTAGAGCAATCCCCGTGGGGGAATTTATGCGTGCAGCAAGAAATTGTAGTGATGGGGATAAATTAGATGATGAGTTTGATAAAGTAGCACAAAGACTAAAAGAAAGAAACTATCCAACCTGGATGATTAAGAGGGGGAGAACAATTGCTTCACTCAAAGATAGAGAGGAAATGCTATTTGGCAAACCCAAGCATAAGAGGATTAGGAGGGCCTCTCCTGGCGGTGTAGGAGTCAGCGTGGATGGTGAGCGGGACAGTATTCCTACCTTATCCCTGTCTTATAGTAGAGAATTCAATGCAATCAGTTCATCTATTAAAAAATGTTTACCAATATTGTTTGAGGACAACATCTTATATCAAGCATTGAAATCTGGTTGCAGAATTGTCTCTAGAAGAGCAGCTACTCTGTCCTGCTCACTATCACCGTCTCTTTATACTGCCAGTAGCATTAGACAAGATGTCAAATCCAGGTGGTTATGCTACCAGGGCTTCACTAAGTGTGGAGCCAACCGCTGCAAGAAATGCAATTACGTTGTACCTACTCAGACATTTGACAATGTAACACATACTGACAAATTTCCTATCCGCAGTTATATCAACTGTAATACGGAGGGTGTAGTCTATGCCATCAGATGCACTGATTGTGATCTGATGTACATAGGCAGCACAGCCCGTAAATTTAAGAGTCGGATCCTCGAACATTTGAACTATATTGGCAACCCTAATATTCTCAACATCTCAAATATAGCGAGGCACTTCATGCAAAAACATGCCCGTAGAGTGACGTTTTTCCAAGCTTTTGCTATAGAAAAAGTTTTGGCACCCAAAAGGGGAGGTGACCACCGTAAAAAGATTCTTCTCCGTGAGGCCTACTGGGTCTTTAGACTTGGGTCCAGGATTCCGGCAGGCCTCAATTTGCGAAAAGAACTGATGTATATTTACAATTGAACTATGGATTATGCATATAAAGAGGATACAGGTATTTGCCAGCAGTTCAACACGAGGGTCCGACTCATGGGCACAAAAATCCTCTCTCTTCGCCGAGAGATAAGGTGTGAAATTTATATTGCGGGATGGGTTTGTGCGTACCAGCTGAAGTCTGCTTAGGACATCGATTGCACGGTGCGGTTTGGTCATGCGCAACAGTATGCATCATTATTAAATTTAATACCAATTTGTTCAGATGGCAGTTGTGCCAGAGAGACAGTATTTATACTTATTTAGTTTCTCTTTCATACCTTTTATATATAGATATATTAGCCTTGCAACACAGGATATGCTAGTCTGTAATGAACACTTTAAGACCAATGTATCTCTGCAACAAAATGCAAACACATAAGCTTGCTTCATTTCTATCATATAGATTTACTATGAAATTTCTATACTATTTGCCGAATCTTATTTGATTGTATCACATTTCAGGTTGTAAGACCGTTATTTTGATTGTTTATATTATTAATTTTTATCAGTAAGTATTCACACTGTGCGGTTTTACCATTGCAAAGCACACAATCTGGCGATTGTGGGGTTAAATTGACCCAGGTATATCCTCACAGTGTGTTTCGAATTGCATGTGTAATCGATGAACCTAATCAAGAGGTGTGCCTCTGTTGTGGCAGCCTATGAGATTGGAGGCTCCTCCCAGGATTTTCTGACGAGGTGCATTCCTAATCCTTTATAATGTGGGGTCACACGTAGCATGGTGCTACGACTAAGGGTACATACCCGAAACGCGTCAGCGACCATGCCGTGGATCCAGTGACTGTGTCGGTTTTATGAATTAATAAAGAAGAGCTAAGAGGACCTCCATTGTCTCCAGATACCTTTTTTCCTATTTTGTTTGCTGCCTACTCATTACTAAGTTCATGTTTGGAAATTGGATTTCTGTTTTTGGGGGGGGGGGGGGGTTTCGTTTTTTTGGGGGAGGTGTGGTCCTAAACTTTTGATCAGCTGAAAAACATCCTGTTTCAGTTTATTCGTTGTTTTCATTAAATTGAATGCTCCAAAAATGTTTTGTCTCACTCCCATTTCTTCCTGTTGCATGTTGAAGCTCTACTTGGAACCTTGTTAAGATCCAGCCATGTTAAATATGATTTTTTGCCGTTTTTCAAGTGGTCTTAAACTTTTGATTAGGACTGTACGTTAAACTATGCACCATTGATTAAGAAAATAGAACAAGAGCTGGAAAGATGGTCAAACATACCACTCTCCCTCTTTGGTAGAGCACAACTCCTAAAAATGGTTAGCTTTGCCAGGCTGCTTTACCCAATGCAGACTACACCCCCACAAATAAGACACATAGATATAAACAGACTACAAAAGGCCTTTACATCCTTTTTGTGGAAAAAGAGGCCTAGGATAGACTATGAAAATTGTGCTTAACGAAATGGGATGGGGGTGGGGGTGTCTCCAGTTACCCAGTATAAGGAGATATAACATGGTAGTCGTTATTAGACATGTCAGAGATTGGCTTTGGGATGCATCAAATTTTTCAAATACACCATTTGAAAATGAGCTAGCGGCCCCTTGGGATCTGGTGGCGCTTTTACATACCAGAATTAGAAATACACCAACATTGGTCAAGAACTTCACATGAAACACATCTTTTATACGAATAGACTAGACACAGTTAAAGGGTTCCTATCACCTTGTTTTGACATAATTAGCTATCAGACACTAGCGATCCGCTAGTGTCTGCTCTACCAAACAATGCTATTATAATACCTTTGTGCCTCTAGGTGCTATGGGGGCATCTTTTCAGCACCTAGAGGCTCAGTCTACTCACACAAAATGCCGCCCAGCGCGTCCCTCCAGCCCGCCCATCTCCTCTGGAATGCGATCCTCCCTCTGAGCCAGCGGACAAATTCTCACGCCTGCGCCGTGCGCGTCTGTATTCGGTGCAGGCGCAGTGAATGTCTGACCACTCCCTGCACAGACATCTCCACCTCGCCTGCGCCGATTGCGTCAGAGTGCTCCGAGGAACAGATGGCGCAGGTGCCGTGGAGATGCTGGCGCAGGGAGCGTTCAGACAGTTACTGCGCTGAATACAGACGTGCATGGCGCAGGCGCGAGAATTCGTCCGCTGGCTCAGAGGAAGGGTTGCATTCCAGAGGAGATGGGCGGGTTGGATTTTGTGTGAGTAGACCGAGCCTCTAGGTGCTGAAAAGACGCCCCCATAGCACCTAGAGGCTCATTTGCATATCAATAAAAGTTTGTTTTTTAGGCAAACGGCTGCACACAAAGGTATAGAAACATAGAAACATAGAAACATAGAATGTGTCGGCAGATAAGAACCATTTGGCCCATCTAGTCTGCCCAATATATCTGAATCCTATGAATAGCCCCGGCCCTATCTTATATGAAGGATGGCCTTATGCCTATCCCATGCATGCTTAAACTCCTTCACTGTATTTGCAGCTACCACTTCTGCAGGAAGGCTATTCCATGCATCCACTACCCTCTCAGTAAAGTAATACTTCCTTATATTACTTTTAAACCTTTGCCCCTCTAATTTAAAACTGTGTCCTCTTGTGGTAGTTTTTCTTTTTTTAAATATGCTCTCCTCCTTTACCGAGTTGATTCCCTTTATGTATTTAAAAGTTTCTATCATATCCCCTCGGTCTCTTCTTTCTTCCAAGCTATACATATTAAGGTCTTTTAACCTTTCCTGGTAAGTTTTATCCTGCAATCCATGGACCAGTTTAGTAGCTCTTCTCTGAACTCTCTCTAGAGTATCTATATCCTTCTGGAGATATGGCCTCCAGTACTGCGCACAATACTCCAAGTGAGGTCTCACCAGTGTTCTGTACAGCGGCATAAGCACTTCACTCTTTCTACTGCTTATACCTCTCCCTATACATCCAAGCATTCTGCTTGCATTTCGTGCTGCTTTATTACATTGTCTTCCCACCTTTAAGTCTTCTGAAATAATTACTCCTAAATCCCTTTCCTCAGATACTGAGGTCAGGACTGTGTCGAATATTCTATATTCTGCCCTTGGGTTTTTACGCCCCAGGTGCATTATCTTGCACTTATCCACATTAAATTTCAGTTGCCAGAGTTCTGACCATTCTTCTAGTTTTCCTAAGTCCTTTTCCATTTGGCGTTTCCCTCCAGGAACATCAACCCTGTTACATATCTTTGTGTCATCAGCAAAAAGACAAACCTTACCATCGAGGCCTTTTGCAATATCACTTATGAAGATATTAAACAAAATTGGTCCCAGTACAGATCCCTGTGGAACCCCACTGGTAACATGACCTTGTTTTGAATGTTCTCCATTGACTACAACCCTCTGTTGCCTGTCACTCAGCCACTGCCTAATCCACTCAACAATATGGGAGTCCATGCTCAATGACTGCAGTTTATTGATAAGTCTTCTATGTGGGACAGTGTCAAAAGCCTTACTAAAATCTAGATATGCGATGTCTACTGCACCTCCACCGTCTATTATTTTAGTCACCCAGTCAAAAAAATCTATAAGATTTGTTTGACATGATCTCCCTGAAGTAAACCCATGCTGTTTTTCATCTTGCAATCCATGGGATTTTAGATGTTCCACAATCCTATCCTTTAATAGGGTTTCCATTAATTTGCCTACTATTGATGTCAGACTCACTGGTCTATAGTTGCTCGATTCCTCCCTACTACCTTTCTTGTGAATGGGCACGACATTTGCCAATTTCCAATCTTCCGGGATGACTCCTGTTACTAATGATTGGTTAAATAAATCTGTTAACGGTTTTGCCAGCTCACCACTAAGCTCTTTTAATAATTTTGGGTGTATCTCATCAGGCCCCTGTGATTTATTTGTCTTCACTTTAGACAGCAAACTTAGAACATCTTCCTCTGTAAAGACACATGCATCAAACGATTTATTAGTCATCCTTTCTAGTGGAGGTCCTTCTCCTTCTTTTTCTTTTGTAAAAACTGAACAGAAGTATTCATTAAGGCAGTCGGCTAGCCCTTTATTCTCTTCTACATACCTTCCGTCCTTTGTTTTTAATTTAGTTATTCCTTGTTTTAATTTCCTTTTTTCATTTATATATCTGAAGAATGTCTTATCCCCTTTTTTCATAGACTGAGCTAGTTTTTCTTCTGCCTGCGCTTTAGAAGTTCTTATAACTTGCTTGGCCTCTTTCTGCCTAATCTTGTAGATTTCCTTATCTTCATTGCTCTGGTTTTTTTTATAATTACAAAATGCTAGCTTTTTATTTTTAATGATTTGGGCCACTTCTGCCGAGTACCACAGTGGTCTCTTCCTTTTTTTGCTTTTACTGACAAGTCTAATTGAATTTTCTGTTGCCTTCAATAATGCACCTTTTAAGTAGTCCCATTTCTCCTGGACTCCATGTAATCCGTTCCAGTCTGATAAGGACTCATTTATGACTAATTTCATTTTTGAAAAGTCTGTTTTTCTAAAATCTAAAACTTTTGTTTTTGTGTGGTGGGACTCTTTCACAGTTCTTATATTAAACCACACTGACTGGTGATCACTAGATCCCAAGGTTTCGCCTACAATGACATCATATACCGAATCCCCATTTGTGAATATCAAATCCAAAATGGCCTCCCTCCGGGTTGGCTCCTCAACCATTTGTTGTAGGGATAACCCCAGTAGGGAATTTAGAATATCTGTACTCCTGGTAGAACTTGCTATTTTGGTTTTCCAGTTTATATCTGGAAGATTGAAATCTCCCATAATGATAACTTCTCCTTTCATTGTCATTTTAGCTATTTCTTCAACTAGTAGATCATCTAGTTCTTTAACTTGATCAGGTGGTCTATATATCACACCTACACGAGTTACTGCATGATTAGCAAACTGCAACGTAACCCAAACTGACTCTATGTTGGCCTCACCAACTTGTATTAGGTTAGATTTAATGCTATCTTTCACATACAGGGCCACTCCTCCTCCTTTCTTGCCTTCTCTGTCTCTTCTGTATAAAGAGTACCCTGGTATGGTTATGTCCCAGTCATTTCTTTCATTAAACCATGTCTCCGTAACAGCCACTAAATCTACATTCTCAGATGCCATTATTGACCCAAGTTCATTGATTTTTTTACCTAAACTGCGAGCATTTGTAGAGAGGACTCTGAGCTTATCATTTCTTAACCTCTGTGCATCTGACCTGTTCTGGCATTGTTTCGGGGGGCAATTGGACTCTTTTATTTTCACTCTTTTGCCCCCCCTTCCTAGTTTAAATACTCTTTCGCAAATTCTTGGAGTTGTTCACTAAGTACATTTGTTCCTTTGAGAGAAAGATGCAAACCATCTTTTTTGTACAGTTCCTTTCTGTTCCAAGTAGAGCTATTATGAGAAACAAAGCCAAATCCTTGCTCTTGACACCATTTACCAAGCCATATGTTAAACTCCTTTATGCGCCTCTGCCTATCATTCTGAACATTATGTACAGGCAGAACTTCAGAAAATGAAATGGTGGATGCAAAATCCTGTACGTCATTACCAAGTGTGATAAAAGATTTTTTCACCTCTGACACTTCATTGCAAGCCAGGTCATTTGTCCCTAGATGGACAAGAACATCCACGTCCCCTTCCTGCTTTGCTTGCTTAACAATATTAATAATACGTCTTCTATCTCTTCTAGCAGTAGCCCCAGGGAGACATCTCACAAAACCATTTTCTTTAAGCTCCACACTTCTTATGATTGAATCACCCAGCAACAGCTGCTTCCTTTGAGACTTCACTTTATCTTTTTTGTCCTTGGCTGCAGTCTTGCCTACATTAGTCATAGGAGTCGATGGTTTCTCACCCTCTACGCTTGAGTCCATAACCATGTTGTCCTTACATTCTGAGAGTGCTGCAAATGAATTTTGGAGAATCACCGACTGTGGGACATGTCTTCTATCCACCACTCCAAGTCTTCCAGAACCTACAGTAACCCATCTGCCATTTCTGGGGGTCCTCTGTGGCAGTGGCATTGCAGCAGTCCTAGCTGGAGTTTGTTTAACAGATAATTTAAATATCTCAGATTTTAAAAATGCAATTTCCTGCTGCAGTAAGGAGAACTGTCTACAGATCTGACAGCATCCGAATCTCCAAAGAGTGGAACATGAAATAAATGCACAACAATTCCTGCACTGAACCAAGTCTGCCATTTTAAAGAGGAGAAAAAAAATGAAAAAAGAATAAAAATTTGTCAATTTAAATCAAACAAATCTTACCTTTTTTTGTATTGTTTCCACCTTCCAGCCTACCTCCTGACTATCTCCTGCAATATCTCTTCACTGTACTTAATGTAGTACTTGAAGGTAGAACTTGCAGCTAATGAATTAGGCCAGCTAATGAGTGTGTCTCTATATATACACACACTCCTTCACAAGGTATTATAATAGCATTGTTTGGTAGAGCAGACACTACTGGATCGCTAGTGTCTGATAGCTAATTATGTCAAAACGAGGTGATAGGAACCCTTTAAACATAAAGAAAAGGCGACCAAAAGTTTTTTCCAAAAGTGGAAGAAATTTGTCAATTCTATGTCACACGAAGAAATAAAGGAACTGATTTTACCTTTTCAAGAAACCAGGTGGTATCTTGAGGAACAGGGGAAAGCTCTGGGAAAGCTACTCCCAAGTAGAACAGTTAATGATGAGTGATCTACAGTAGACCGTGAACACACAAGTCTGGAAAATCTTCCATGGAGCAGGTTGGGGGATATTAATAAGTTTTAACAGGATTTGGGTTAGGTGAGTTATAAAGGAAAATGGAAAATAGGGAAATAGAAGATAACGAGCACCCACTTTTGCTTTATTATTGTTGAAAATGTAAAGGTACAATGTAAATTGCATATTGTGAAAAGTGGATAAAATGGCAAATATTGTGAGCTTATCACTTATCTTGATTTATATGAATTTATTGTCAACATTTTGTTTAATAACAAAACAAAACAAATGTATATATTTTTTTATTATGTTTTACTACTTAAGAAAACTTATAGAAAACTTTTACATCTTTTTTAGTTTTTTTTGAGGGGCGAGTCTGTAGTTTTTATTGTTACTATGTTACATGGAGTTTTGTTCTGTTTTATCACTTTTATACTTTTAAAGCTTAGAAAAAATGGCAGTTAGGGCATTTTGACTTTTAAAAATCACGGGGAAAAAATACAAAACATCCTGCACGATATGAGAACTAAATATACGGATATGCATGGCTACATTTATAAAAGAAAAATCACAGAAATGAATGCACTCATACGATACATGCAAACATTATATATGGACTAAGCCCTCAGTCTGATATGAAAATATCTTAGACTCTCAGCCAATATAATTTAGACCAAAACACATCTGTGCCCACCTACCAGCGCCAAGGTGGTCTCAGTCAAGAAAGTCCTACTCTAAACCTACCTATGCCGTTGGGTATCTACATTCAGGAGAGCAGACCCTGCACATATAGTGTGCTACTCCTAGTTACCTCTGTGTGGACCAAGTAACCAATGAGAGGAGGAGCTCTCACTCTTGAATGTAGATGCCCAACGGCATAGGTAGGTTTAGAGTAGGACCTGCCTGATTGAGACCACCTTGGCACTGGTAGGCGGCTACAATCAAATAATATTGAATAAAAAGAAGAGGGTTGTCCAGCCTTTCTTTGAGAAGTTCCAATAGCACTTTATTTCGTATCAAAAATTAAAAACATCCAGGTAAGGTAATATTGGTCTGAAAGGCTGGACAACCCTCTTCTTTTTATTCATCTAAACTTTGCTCCCAATCCGGGTGAGGAAGCGGTCTGTGCCTCCATGATTGAAGTTTCCAGACAGGTGAGAGCTGTTCTGACTACCTTTGAATAGACTAATCAAATAATATTGTACTCTATGACAATATTGCTGTTTTCATAGAAACATAGAATGTGTCAACAGATAAGAACCATTTGGCCCATCTAGTCTGCCCAATATACTAAATACTATGGATAGCCCCTGGCCCTATCTTATATGAAGGATGGCCTTATGCCTATCCCATGCATGCTTAAACCCCTTCACTGTATTTGCAGCTACCACTTCTGCAGGAAGGCTATTCCATGCATCCACTACTCTCTCAGTAAAGTAATACTTCCTGATATTACTTTTAA
The DNA here is from genome assembly GCF_014858855.1 of Bufo gargarizans. NCBI lineage: Eukaryota > Metazoa > Chordata > Amphibia > Anura > Bufonidae > Bufo > Bufo gargarizans. The sequence continues at coordinate 337,436,229 of NC_058082.1, read as the reverse complement.
ACCTTTGTCCCTCTAATTTAAAACTATGTCCTCTTGTAGCAGTTTTTCTTCTTTTAAATATTCTCTCCTCTTTTACCTTGTTGGTTTCCTTTATGTATTTAAAAGTTTCTATCATATCCCCTCGGTCTCTTCTTTCTTCCAAGCTGTACATACTGTATTAAGGTCTTTTAACCTTTCCTGGTAAGTTTTATCCTGCAATCCATGTACCAGTTTAGTAGCTCTTCTCTGAACTCTCTCTAGAGTATCTATATCCTTCTGGAGATATGGTCTCCAGTACTGAGCACAATACTCCAAATGAGGTCTCACTAGTGCTCTGTAGAGTGGCATGAGCACCTCCCTCTTTCTACTGGTAATTCCTCTCCCTATACACCCAAGCATTCTGCTAGCATTTCCTGCTGCTCTATGACATTGTCTGCCTACCTTTTTTCCTGGTGCAGGGCTTAATAGACAGTTCACAAGGGCAGGCCTGGGTGCATAGTAATTGAATGGCTCTTGCAATCTCATCACAGTGTGTGTATGAGTGTGTGTGTGTGGGGGGGGGGTATTGTGCATTCGGTAGTTGGAAAGAGCCTCCCCTCTCACATGTCATGGGGTCACAATTGACCACTACATCTTGGAGGTTAAATGTTTGTGATCTCTTACCATAAACACTGCTGGCAGATGTCTGCTGTGTAAAACAGCCATCACCCTCCAGCCACGATGCTGACTCTGCTCCCGACCTGGTGTAATATTTAAACACCCAGCATCATGTACTGTGGATGTCGGGAAGGGGTTAGTGGCCAAGTAATTTTTTTTTCTTTGTTGCATTCCAAGACCCAAAGCTTCTTATTTTTCCACCAGCTGTTTGAGGGCTTTAAAAAAAAAAATATAGGATGATTTTTATATTTAAGGGGCACCACAAATGTGGCAATACCAAAAATTTGTCATATCGGCTACAGCAATATGATATATGCAGTGAAACTGCAGTGTTAAAGAGGTTACCTCATAAAAAGTATTATGCAATAAATATGTATAATCAGCGGCTCACCTATTCGGATAAATGGCTAAGGTGCTCTATCCAATGGCGTACCCACCACCTAATTATAACAAAATTGTAATTGGAAGATAATTGGATGGCACTCTAAACATTAAAGGGGTTGTCCGGGATCAAACTTATTTTTTTTAAAACATCTTACTCACCTTTAGTAGCCAAGTCTATGTTCCCAAGGTGGTTTGAGGTGTCTTTTACACTGGAGCATGGCTCCTACAGCCCTGAACACATTGTTTACATATCTGTTTATCTGTTTCTTCACTTCCTGCTGCACTGCATTGTGGGTCTCAGTGCAGGGCAGCATCTGCTGATTTCTCCTGACTAACATTGTGTCCCTGCACCCGCCCCCCTCATACATATTCATGCATCCTACACACCCTCCACTCCTCCTTCGATCCGCCCCCCTCATACATATTCATCCTCTTGCCTCATATTCCTCCCCCATATGTACACCCATAAACTTCTCCTTACTCGATCTCTGGCATCTGTCATGTGCTCAGTGTTTGCAGCGCTTAGAGACAATCAGACACTGTCACACTGTAAGGGGCACACTTCCACATGCATCCATAAACATACCGGACACCGTCACTGTAAGGGGCACGCTCCCACATGCATCCATAAACATACCAGACACCGTCCCACTGTAAGGGGCACGCTCCCATCTATATCTATCTATATATCTATATATATATATATATATATTTCAAGGTAAACCTTATATACTGACCAGTTGAAACCGATGTATAACCACAGGAAAGGGAAATGCACACACTGCAACTCCAAAAGGAGAATGTGCAAAAAAGATTCATTCCAAAACACAAGTACGGGGCTAAAAAAAATATTTTAAACTAGACAAAAGCAGCCTCATTGCATAAATAGGATTATCCGTTTATTTCAAATCAACAAACAAAAAAAAAAGCTGACTGATTACACTAATATTACCTTTTCTTTCAACTGAGCCATTGTTTTATTATCTTTTTTTTTTTTTTACACAATCAACATGCCATTGTCTAAATGCAATATCAGCATAGCCATGTCATCCTGTGGTGAAAGGAATTCCTCCTTTCTAAAGCCTTCTGCCCCATTAGCTAGTAATTCTGATTGGAGGAGTTTTCTATGCTAACAAGCATAGTAATCCTCCTCCATTCATTGTAAGGATGAAGGCCTGGTGACGTCACCGACTGGGGGCGGGGCTTAGCGCAATGACGGCCGGACAAGTTACCGCCCCTCCAACCTCTCTGCATTATCATCTAGACTGCCAGTGACATCACCGACTGGGGGCGGGGCTTAGCGCGATGCCGGCCGGACAAGTAACCGCCCCTCCAACCTCTCTGCATTATCATCTAGACTGCCAGTGACGTCACCGGGCTCCGTGAGCAGAGGAAGAGGAAGCTTTGCTCACCTGCCAGGGACCCGGTACGTCACTGAAGATAAGAAAATACTCACTTCCGGCCATTAATTGAAAGCAGGAAAACAGGGCTTCAGCAATATGCTCTAAAGGTACCACATGCATGTTTGTAATGTTTATGTTATTAGATTACTAATAGACAAATGTCCCCAATCCCGGACAACCCCTTTAATGGAGCATGGGTCTAATATTAATTTCAATTAATTTATACGTAGCTATCACACAAACAAAATATAAAAGTGTAAAAATGTATCAAGACAAATACAAATGTATGTATGGGTGCATCAATAGGTATGCACTCACCTAAAGAATTATTAGAAACACCTGTTCTATTTCTCATTAATGTGATAATCTAGTCAACCAATCACATGGCAGTTGCTTCAATGCATGTAGGGTTGTGGTCCTGGTCAAGACAATCTCCTGAACTCCAAACTGAATGTCAGAATCGGAAAGAAAGGTGATTTAAGCAATTTTGAGCGTGGCATGGTTGTTGGTGCCAGATGGGCCGGTCTGAGTATTTCACAATCTGCTCAGTAACTGGGATTTTCACGCACAACCATTTCTAGGGTTTACAAAGAATGGTGTGAAAAGGGAAAAACATCCAGTATGCGGCAGTCCTGTGGGCGAAAATGCCTTGTTGATGCTAGAGGTCAGAGGAGAATGGGCCGACTGATTCAAGCTGATAGAAGAGCAACGTTGACTGAAATAGCCACTCGTTACAACTGAGGTATGCAGCAAAGCATTTGTGAAGCCACAACATGCACAACCTTGAGGCGGATGGGCTCCAACAGCAGAAGACCCCACCGGGTACCACTCATCTCCACTACAAATAGGGAAAAGAGGCTACAATTTGCACGAGCTCACCAAAATTGGACTGTTGAAGACTGTAAAAATGTTGCCTAGTCTGATGAGTCTCGATTTCTGTTGAGACATTCAAATTGTAGAGTCCGAATTTGGTGTAAACAGAATGAGAACATGTATCCATCATAGAAACATAGAATGTGTCGGCAGATAAGAACCATTTGGCCCATCTAGTCTGCCCAATATATCTGAATCCTATGAATAGTCCCTGGCCCTATCTTATATGAAGGATAGCCTTATGCCTATCCCATGCATGCTTAAACTCCTTCACTGTATTTGCAGCTACCACTTCTGCAGGAAGGCTATTCCATGCATCCACTACTCTCTCAGTAAAGTAATACTTCCTTATATTACTTTTAAACCTTTGCCCCTCTAATTTAAAACTGTGTCCTCTTGTGGTCGTTTTTCTTCTTTTAAATATGCTCTCCTCCTTTACCGAGTTGATTCCCTTTATGTATTTAAAAGTTTCTATCATATCCCCTCTGTCTCTTCTTTCTTCCAAGCTATACATATTAAGGTCCTTTAACCTTTCCTGGTAAGTTTTATCCTGCAATCCATGTACTAGTTTAGTAGCTCTTCTCTGAACTCTCTCTAGAGTATCTATATCCTTCTGGAGATATGGCCTCCAGTACTGCGCACAATACTCCAAGTGAGGTCTCACCAGTGTTCTGTACAGCGGCATAAGCACTTCACTCTTTCTACTGCTTATACCTCTCCCTATACATCCAAGCATTCTGCTGGCATATCGTGCTGCTCTATTACATTGTCTTCCCACCTTTAAGTCTTCTGAAATAATTACTCCTAAATCCCTTTCCTCAGATACTGAGGAAACATGTCTTGTTACCACTGTGCAGGCTGGTGGTGGTGGTGTAATGGTGTGGGGGATGTTTTCTGGGCACACTTTAGGCCCCTTAGTGCCAATTGGCCATCGTTTAAATGCCGCGGGCTACCTGAGTATTGTTTCTGACCATGTCCATCCCTTCATGACCACCATGTACCCATCCTCTGATGGCTACTTCCAGCAGGATAATGCACCATGTCACAAAGCTCGAATCATTTCAAATTGGTTTCTTGAACATGACAATGAGTTCACTGTACTAAAATGGCCCCAACAGTCCCCAGATCTCAACCCAATAGAGCATCTTTGGGATGTGGTGGAACGGGAGCTTCGTGCCCTGGATGTGCATCCCTCAAATCTCCATCAACTGCAAGATGCTATCCTATCAATATGGGCCAACATTTCTAAAGAATGCTATCAGCACCTTGTTGAATCAATGCCATGTAGAATTAAGGCAGTTCTAAAGGCAAAAGGGGGTCCAACACTGTATTAGTATGGTGTTCCTAATAATTCTTTAGGTGAGTGTATATCTCAATAATTTATATATGAAGAGGGGAAGGATTTACCCTCAATCTGTATATAAATGTAAGAGTACAATTAGTACGGCAGCCGCAACAATAACCTTGCAATGATGATGTGAAAAACTGGTACCAATGATGTTGTGAAACAATGATACCAGTGAGCAATGATGCGATACCGCCAATAATATTAGTACACCGCAGTAGTTCGATGTCAATAATGGATAAGTAACGGCATAAATCCTATAGCAACAGTTATATATCAAAAATGTCAACACTAAAATCCTATAGCAACAATAAGTATTAATATTAAAAGTATGCGTCTGGTAGTAGCAAAGATGGTAGCAGCAAAAGTAAAATAGCAGCAATATTTGGGAGTAAATGGGATGGTTCCTGCAGGTGTCCAAAACGTTGGATCCAAATAATAGGAAGAAAGGATAAATGTTTGTTTTTAGTTAATCTAGAAAGCCAGCCAATATTAGCATTCTGTTATATCAATCGATTTGTCACTTAAATACATTGATCACTGTATTCCCAAAGGTATACTTTCCAGGTCTTCCAAGGGTTACAGAATATTTGCAGAATGTTTATATAACAAAATGTGTTTGTATAAATTATGTTGTTCCTTTCATGGAACAATATACAGTAATACTGCTGTTTTATGGGACCTTTTAATATTGTCAGAGGTACATTACCGCTCCTGGATGTGATGTCTCAGTAGTCAACTGTGGTGTGGATCTGCGCAGGGATGCTGGCGATTTTTTCCTCTCCTCAGCATCTCGGGACGGCATCCCAGGTGGTTAGTTCCATGCGAGCGATGTGCACTCTCCCAGGCGTCTCAGCTCGGCATCCCACGTGATAGGGAGCGGGCTTTTCAATTTGGATGAGAGCGAGAGTATTCCTGCTGTATTATCCGTATTCACAGGTCTTTAGACGCCTTTAATAATGCTGCTTATTATTAGCCTGATTTGGCTATATGGCTGTTTTTTACTGCTTAGGCTACTTTCACACTAGCGTTCGTCGGTCCGCTCGTGAGCTCCGTTTGAAGGAGCTCACGAGCGGACCCGAACGCCTCCGTCCAGCCCTGATGCAGTCTGAATGGAGCGGATCCGCTCAGACTGCATCAGTCTGGCGGCGTTCAGCCTCCGCTCCGCTCGCCTCCGCACGGCCAGGCGGACAGCTGAACGCTGCTTGCAGCGTTCAGCTGTCCGCCTGGCCGTGCGGAGGCGAGCGGATCCGTTCAGACTTACAATGTAAGTCAATGGGAACGGATCCGCTTGAAGATGACACCATATGGCTTAATCTTCAAGCGGATCCGTCCCCCATTGACTTTACATTGAAAGTCTGAACGGATCCGCTCAGGCTACTTTCAGACTTAGAAATTTTTCTAAGTTATTAATGCAGACGGATCCGTACTGAACGGAGCCTCCGTCTGCATTAATATGATCGGATCCGTTCAGAACGGATCCGATCAAGCGCAAGTGTGAAAGTAGCCTTAGTTTGCTGTTTATTAAAATTATTTTCCATGTCAGTGTTACCCAGTGTTTTACCATTTAGTATGTGCTGGTGACTTGCATTATTCTTTCCCATGTGCATAACCTTACATTTGTCAGTGTTAAACCTCATCTGCCACTTCTCTGCCCAAGCCTCCAATCTATCCAGATCCCTCTGTAGTAGTATACTACTCTGTCCTCTTCAGTGTTAATTACTTTACACAGTTTAGTGTCATCTGCGAAAATTTATATTTTACTGTGCAAGCCTTCTACAAAATCATTAATAAATATATTGAAGAGAATAGGGCCCAATACTCTGAGGTACTCCACTAGTGACAGTGACCCAATCCGAGTGTGTACCGTTAATAACCACCCTCTGTTTTCTATCATTGAGCCAGTTACTTACCCACATACAGATGTTTTCTCCCAGTCCGAGCATTCTAATTACTATGTATAAATATATCAGGGGTCAGTACAGAGATCTATCCCATCATCTATTTATCCCCAGGACTGTGACTGTGACGAGGGGACATCCTCTGCGTCTGGAGGAAAGAAGGTTTGTACACAAACATAGAAGAGGATTCTTTACGGTAAGAGCAGTGAGACTATGGAACTCTCTGCCTGAGGAGGTGGTGATGGTGAATACAATAAAGGAATTCAAGAGGGGCCTGGATGTATCTCTGGAGCGTAATAATATTACAGGCTATAGCTACTAGAGAGGGGTCGTTGATCCAGGGAGGTATTCTGATTGCCTGATTGGAGTCAGGAAGGAATTTTTTCCCCCTTAAGTAGGGAAAATTGTCTTGTATCCTACAGAAGGTTTTTTGCCTTCCTCTGGACCAACTTGCAGGATAACAGGCCGAACTGGATGGACAAATGTCTTTTTTCGGCCTTATATACTATGTTATATACTATTGTTACTATGAGATATATACCTATTGATGCACCCATACATACATTTGTATTGATATATTTACCTTGGACTATTCTTAGAAAACCTATTTTTACACTTTTACCTTTTATATTTTATATTTTGTTTGTGTGATAGCGACAAATAAATTTATTGAAATTAATATTAGACCAATGCTCCACTAATGTATAGAGTGCCATCCAATTATCTTCCAATTACAATTATGCATTAAAGGGAATGTGTCACTAGCATATTAGCCCGCATCCGAAATCCCGCACAGGCGCAGTGCCGGCGATTGCCTGCGCGATGATAAGACGACTGAGGGCAACAGCTTCAACAGCGTCACTGGGCATGCGCCGATCTCAGTGACGTGTTCGCTATTTCCTCAGCCAGCTGGAAGCTGTTGCCCTCAGTCGTCTTATCATCGCGCAGGCGCAGGCAATCGCCGGCACTGCGCCTGAGCAGGATTTCGGATGCAGGCGGGAGGAGGATCGGGGGTGTTTGCTGCAGAGCGCGGCACTGAGGGGGGGGAGCACTTAGCCTCGCCTCTGGGAGGCGATTTAGGCGATTTTGGAGGAGTCCTTAGTTTTCAAATTTAGACGGGCACGGCACTTCAGAGGGGCGTTCCTGGGCACCGTGGACAAAGAATAACACCCCTCTGGGCTCCTTACAGCTTCATTTGCATATCATAAAAAGTGTTTTTTTGAAGAAATGACAAGACACAGAATAAAAAGAACAAGACATATGGAAATAAGGTACTTTATTACACATGGATTAATTTAAAAAAAATTGGGCTAATATGCTAGTGACAGATTCCCTTTAACCACTTCAGCCCCGCTAGGTGAAACCCCCTTCATGACCAGAGCACTTTTTACACTTCGGCACTACACTACTTTCACCGTTTATCGCTCGGTCATGCAACTTACCATACAAATGAATTTTACCTCCTTTTCTTCTCACTAATAGAGCTTTCATTTGGTGGTATTTCATTGCTGCTGGCATTTTAACTTTTTTTGTTATTAATCAAAATGTAACGATTTTTTTGCAAAAAAATGAAATTTTTCACTTTCAGCTGTAAAATTTTGCAAAAAAACCGACATCCATATATACATTTTTCGCCGAATTTATTGTTCTACATGTCTTTGATAAAAAAAAAATGTTTTGGCAAAAAAAAAATGGTTTGGGTAAAAGTTATAGCATTTACAAACTATGGTACAAAAATGTGAATTTCCGCTTTTTGAAACAGCTCTGACTTTCTGAGCACCTGTCATGATTCCTGAGGTTCTACAATGCCCAAACAGTAGAAAACCCCCACAAATGACCCCATTTCGGAAAGTAGACACCCTAAGGTATTCGCTGATGGGCATAGTGAGTTCATAGAACTTTTTATTTTTTGTCACAAGTTAGCGGAAAATGATGATGATTTTATTTTTTTTATTTTTTCCCACAAAGTCTCATATTCCACTAACTTGCGACAAAAAATAAAAAATTCTAGGAACTCACCATGCCCCTCAAAGAATACCTTGGGGTGTCTTCTTTCCAAAATGGGGTCACTTGTGGGGTAGTTATACTGCCCTGGCAATTTAGGGGCCCAAATGTGTGAGAAGAACTTTGCAATCAAAATGTGTAAAAAATGACCGGTGAAATCCAAAAGGTGCACTTTGGAATATGTGCCCCTTTGCCCACCTTGGCAGCAAAAAAGTGTGACACATCTGGTATCGCCGTACTCAGGAGAAGTTGGGGAATGTGTTTTGGGGTGTCATTTTACATATACCCATGCTGGGTGAGAAAAATATCTTGGTCAAATGCCAACTTTGTATAAAAAAATGGGAAAAGTTGTCTTTTGCCAAGATATTTCTCTCATCCAGCATGGGTATATGTAAAATGACACCCCAAAACACATTCCCCAACTTCTCCTGAGTACGGCGATACCAGATGTGTCACACTTTTTTGCTGCCAAGGTGGGCAAAGGGGCACATATTCCAAAGTGCACCTTTCAGATTTTGCAGGCCATTTTTTACACATTTTGATTGCAAGGTACTTCTCACACATTTGGGCCCCTAAATTGCCAGGGCAGTATAACTACGCCACAAGTGACCCCATTTTGGAAAGAAGACACCCCAAGGTATTCCGTGAGGGACATGGCGAGTTCCTAGAATTTTTTATTTTTTTGTCACAAGTTAGCGGAAAATTATGATTTTTTTTTTCTCTTTTTTCCTTACAAAGTCTCATATTCCACTAACTTGCGACAAAAAATAAAAAAATTCTAGGAACTCGCCATGCCCCTCACGGAATACCTTGGGGTGTCTTCTTTCCAAAATGGGGTCACTTGTGGCGTAGTTATACTGCCCTGGCAATTTAGGGGCCCATATGTGTGAGAAGTACTTTGCAATCAAAATCTGTAAAAAATGACCGTTGAAATCCGAAAGGTGCACTTTGGAATATGTGCCCCTTTGCCCACCTTGGCATCAAAAAAGTGTCACACATCTGGTATCGCCGTACTCAGGAGAAGTTGAGGAATGTGTTTTGGGGTGTCATTTTACATATACCCATGCTGGGTGAGAGAAATATCTTAGCAAAAGACATCTTTTCCCATTTTTTTATACAAAGTTGGCATTTGACCAAGATATTTTTCTCACCCAGCATGGGTATATGTAAAATGACACCCCAAAACACATTGCCCAACTTCTTCTGAGTACGGCAATACCAGATGTGTCACACTTTTTTGCTGCCAAGGTGGGCAAAGGGGCACATATTCCAAAGTGCACCTTTCGGATTTTGCAGGGCATTTTTTACACATTTTGATTGCAAAGTTCTTCTCACACATTTGGGCCCCTAAATTGCCAGGGCAGTATAACTACGCCACAAGTGACCCCATTTTGGAAAGAAGACACCCCAAGGTATTCCATGAGGGGCATGGCGAGTTCCTAGAATTTTTTATTTTTTGTCGCAAGTTAGTGGAATATGAGACTTTGTAAGGAAAAAAGAAAAAAAAAGAAAAATCATCATTTTCCGCTAACTTGTGACAAAAAATAAAAAATTCTAGGAACTCGCCGTGCCCCTCACGGAATACCTTGGGGTGTCTTCTTTCCAAAATGGGGTCACTTGTGGCGTAGTTATACTGCCCTGGCAATTTAGGGGCCCAAATGTGTAAGAAGTACCTTGCAATCAAAATGTGTAAAAAATGGCCTGCGAAATCCGAAAGGTGCACTTTGGAATATGTGCCCCTTTGACCACCTTGGCTGCAAAAAAGTGTCACACATCTGGTATCGCCGTATTTATACTGCCCTGGCTTTTTAGGGGCCCTAAAGCGTGAGAAGAAGTCTGGAATATAAATGTCTAAAAATGTTTATGCATTTGGATTCCGTGAGGGGTATGGTGCGTCCATGTGAGATTTTATTTTTTGACACAAGTTAGTAGAATATGAGACTTTGTAAGAAAAAACAAAAACAAAAACAAACAAAAAATTTCCGCTAACTTGTGCCAAAAAAAATGTCTGAATGGAGCCTTACCAGGGGGGGGTGATCAATGACAGGGGGGTGATCAATGACAGGGGGGTGATCAATGACAGGGGGGTGATCACCCATATAGACTCCCTGATCACCCCCCTGTCATTGATCACCCCCCTGTAAGGCTCCATTCAGACGTCCGTATAATTTTTACGGATCCATGGATCGGATCCGCAAAACACATGCGGACGTCTGAATGGAGCCTTACAGGGGGGTTATCAATGACAGGGGGTGATCAGGGTGATCACCCCCCTGTCACTGATCACCCTCCCTGTAAGGCTCCATTCAGACATCCGCATGATTTTTACGGATCCATGGATACATGGATCGGATCCACAAAACACATGCGGATGTCTGAATAGAGCCTTACAGGGGGGTTATCAATGACAGGGGGTGATCAGGGTGATCAGGGTGATCACCCCCCTGTCAATGATCACCCCCCCTGTAAGGTTCCATTCAGACATCCGCGTGATTTTTTACGGATCCATGGATACATGGATCGGATCCACAAAACACATGCGGACGTCTGAATGGAGCCTTACAGGGGGGTTATCAATAACAGGGGGTGATCAGGGTGATCAGGGTGATCACCCCCCCTGTAAGGCTCCATTCAGACATCCGCATGATTTTTTACGGATCCATGGATACATGGATCGGATCCACAAAACACATGCGGACGTCTGAATGGAGCCTTACAGGGGGGTTATCAATGACAGGGGGTGATCAGGGTGATCAGGGTGATCACCCCCCTGTCACTGATCACCCCCCCTGTAAGGCTCCATTCAGACATCCGCATGATTTTTTACGGATCCATGGATACATGGATCGGATCCACAAAACACATGCGGACGTCTGAATGGAGCCTTACAGGGGGGTTATCAATGACAGGGGGTGATCAGGGTGATCAGGGTTATCACCCCCCTGTCACTGATCACCCCCCCTGTAAGGCTCCATTCAGACATCCGCATGATTTTTTACGGATCCATGGATACATGGATCGGATCCACAAAACACATGCGGACGTCTGAATGGAGCCTTACAGGGGAGTTATCAATGACAGGGGGTGATCAGGGTGATCAGGGTGATCACCCCCCTGTCACTGATCACCCCCCCTGTAAGGCTCCATTCTGACGTCCGCATGATTTTTACGGATCCATGGATACATGGATCGGATCCACAAAACACATGCGGACGTCTGAATGGAGCCTTACAGGGGGGTTATCAATGACAGGGGGATGATCAGGGAGTGTATATGGGTGATCACCCGCCTGTCATTGATCACCCCCTGTAAGGCTCCATTCAGACGTCCGCATGTGTTTTGCGGATCCGATCCATGTATCCATGGATCCACAAAACACATGCGGACGTCTGAATGGAGCCTTACAGGGGGGTTATCAATGACAGGGCGGTGATCAATGACAGGGGGTGATCAGGGAGTGTATATGGGTGATCACCCGCCTGTCATTGATCACCCCCCTGTAAGGCTCCATTCAGACGTCCGTATGCTTTTTGCGGATCCGATCCATGTATCCGTAAAAATCATACGGACGTCTGAACGGAGCCTGACAGGGGGGTGATCAATGACAGGGCGGTGATCAATGACAGGGGGGTGATCAGGGAGTTTATATGGGGTGATCATGGGTGATCAGGGGTTTATAAGGGGTTAATAAGTGACGGGGGATGGGGGGGTGTAGTGTAGTGTGGTGTTTGGTGCGACTGTACTGACCTACCTGAGTCCTCTGGTGGTCGATCCTAACAAAAGGGACCACCAGAGGACCAGGTAGGAGGTATATTAGACGCTGTTATGAAAACAGCGTCTAATATACCTGTTAGGGGTTAAAAAATTCGGATCTCCAGCCTGCCAGCGAGCGATCGCCGCTGGCAGGTTGGAGATCCACTCGCTTACCTTCCGTTCCTGTGAGCGCGCGCGCCTGTGTGCGCGCGTTCACAGGAAATCCCGGCCCTCGCGAGATGACGCGTATATGCGTCGTCGTGCGCAGGGCTGCCGCCTCCGGACCGCACATCTGCGTTAGGCGGTCCGGGGGCGGTTAAATAGGGCATTGCAAATTAAGTATTATTGCAATATACATACAAACAATATTCATTTTTTTTTATGTGCATTACATTTTCCTCTCTGGAAACCCCGCCAGCTGTTGGACCCCCACCGATCTGATATTGATGACTTATCCTGAGCATAGGTCATCAATAGTACAAAGCGGACAACTCCTTTAACCTTCTTGTCCACCATGTCCTGCATTCGGTGGCAGGCTAACATGCTAAGTAGCTGCCTTCTCCTACCCTTAATGCCGATGTAATGATCACATAGTGAATTAGATCAGGAGGTACAGACATCATTCATTAAATTAAGCTTACTTCTAAATGTATTGACATATATAGCTACATTTCTTTCTAGACAGTGGAGTAGGAAATTGTGGTGGCATTACATACGATATGTATCTCTGAGGCTGTATGAGAGGGTATTTTCTAGGCAGGTGAACAGTATAATGGATAAAAAATCTACATGCCCGATTCTGTTTTTTGGTTGCTTCACCTTCCAAAAAGTATACATACAAAGTAATCAAAAACTCGAACATTACCCCAAAATGGTATAATTAAAAACTATAGATTACCTTGTAAAAAATGTTTCATACATTTAAATATAAAAGAGTTACAAATGTCAGAGTGTGATGCTGCAAATAATGTTTTACAAACTTTTAAAAAAATTAAAAATATTAAAACATAAGAAAAAACTATATAAATGTGGTATCACTGTAACTGGAATGACACCGGAATAAAGTTAAAAGGGTTCTCCAGGAATTAAGAAAATGAAAATACTTAAAGATTACTTCATTATAAATATATTCCCAATTGCCTTTCATTAATTATAATGGCTCATTTGTCTTGGAAGCAGTCATTAGGAGAAACAAAATGGCCGCTATCCTATAAGTACACACAAAACCTATCACACAGCAGGACAAATTACTTCACATCACTGAGATAAAGAGCTGCCTCATCCTCCTCTCTGATTGACAGGGATTATGATTCCTAATACAGCTATTAAGATCTTTAGCTAAATCTCTGTTGGAATTGAGTTCATGCAATCTCCATTACCACAGACCCGCATTACCACAGTCTGTCCTGTCCATCCTTTCTGTACTTCATGTCTCCTCATGAACTCCATTCCCACAAAGATTCAGCTAAATATTATATTAAACTGTATTCAGGATCATAATCCCTGACAAAAAGAGCAGAGAGGAGGATGAGGCAGCTTTTTACCTCAGTGTTATGAACTAACTTGTCCTCCTGTGTAATTAGGACAGGTTTTGCATGTACTAATAGTACAGCGGCCATTTTGTTTCTCCTAATCATTGCTCTCTAGACAAAATGAGCCATTATTACTAATGAAAGGTATTTGTGAATATATTTATAATAAAGTAATATTTACATATTTTAATTTTCTTAATTCACGGAGAACCCCTTTAACAAGTCAGTTTTACTGCATAGGGAATGGCAAAAAAACAAAATGCACAAAAATAGCAAAATTGCCCTATTTAACTTTTTTTTCACCTTATCACAATATGATATGGAATATTAAGTGGTGCTATTACAAACTACAACTTGTCCCACAAAAATCAAGCCCTGATTTGGCTGTGAACAGAAAAATAAAGAAGTTATGGCTTCTGGAAGTCAAGGAGTATTTTGAATAGTCTTGGCTGTCATCAGCATCTACTTTGCTTTGCCATATTGCTGTCTTTGTTACTTTAAGGGAAGATATGCACAGATCATTTGTACGTTCCTGACCTTTAGCTATTCTTTCATTTCAAAGCAAGGTAGACAGTATTTGTTACTCATCTTTCATCTGATGTGAACTCTGCCATCCCTGTATATACTAGGTGTGAAAAGGCTTCCGAATAGGTGAAAGACAATCAGTCATCACTTTCAACCTTGGCTTTGTAATTGTCTCATCGATAGACACAAAGTGCAATGCAGTAAAGTTTCCAAACTATATTTAATATTGCATATTCTAGATATTATATATTCTAGAAATCTAAACGTTTGACCTTCCTGTCTGTATTTGCAAAGTACTCACCTGGAAATGCAGAAGATGTTAAGGTTTATGACAAACATCATTATATTTTCAGGGTGTAAACACAAGAAATAGGTGAAAATTCTATATTTTATCTGATAGAAAAACTCCTACTCCTTGTAGATAATTTTCAATTTGGTAAGTATGCACAAAAAACAGAGTATGGTGTCATTAAACTTTTTTTTTTACATTTTTCACAATACAACGCTATAATAAAACACCAAAAATATAGTGTCCCAAGTAAAGAGAAAGAGACTGAACAGGTGCAGGAGAAAATATAGAGTCCCAAAGGTGGGGCAGGGTCCAAATACAAGGGCTGGGAGAACTCTCAAATTTATAACCAGCAAAGGTAACACAACTTGTACAGCATTTTTGTTTTTCACTGTTCAGGTAGAAGAGTAAATTCAGAATTCTCCTGGACTTCTGTAGTAGACAACAGTTACAATTTATAAATAAAACTGTTAGGTCACATGTCAGACAGTGGACTGAACCTCAAAGGGTTTGTGCACTGTAATGACATTGATGTCCTTTCTTCAGGATAGGTCATCAATGTCAGATTAGTAGGTTTTCGACTTTTGGCATCAGCTGTTTGAAGGGATCCCAGGGTCCATGACTTAACCTCTTGTGGACACATGGCATACAGGTACGGCCTGATGTCCCGGTACTTAAGGACACAGGGCGTACATGTACTTCCGATCAACCCCTGCGCGACGGGCAGTGATCGGAACAGAGTGCCTGCTGAAATAATTCAGCAGTCACTCTGTGACAATGCCGAGGGGGGTCCTGTGACCCCCCCGTATCGGCGATCGGAGCAAACCGCAGGTCAAATAAGACCTGCAGCTTGCTGCGTTTCTGGGTTAATCAGGACCTGATAACCCAGAATAGGATGGTGATTGGTGGTGTGATAATACACCACCCATCACCATCCTTAGATCCTGAGAGGTGGCGGTGACATCACCTCCCAGGATCGCTTCCTATTAGCTGCAGGGGCGGGCAGGGGTTAACTTCCCCCAGCTCTGCTCTCCTCCTCCACACTGCATCCTGGAGCCGTGGATAGAGGAGCCTCGTGGATCTTTGAGCCCAGCACCCCTCATCTGTGCCCAGCACCCCTCATCTGAGCCACCACAGTGCCATCTGGCACTAAAAAGGTACCGAGGGACAGGTTTAGGGACAGCTTAGATTAGGCAGGGAGACTTAGGGAGAGTTTAGGGGGAAAAATTGTATTTGTTAGCGCATCGCCCACCCCACCGATGATCAGCTTATTAGCTTTGGACCGCTGATCAGCAAGTTTAAATATTTTTATTTTTTTAATTCACATTTTTTTCGGTTTTCATTTTTCTTATTTTTATTTTTTTCTGTTAGGTTTAGGGGTAAGTGTACGCGAACACCCATCCCCCCCCCACACCCACACACTAAATAAAGTTTTCCACACACGCACACACACACTCCCCTATGGCCCACCGGACGTTCTCGGCCGAGGAGGCATATGCACTGCTTGTCTCCGAATTCGAGATCCCCAGTGAGGACGAGAATGATCCCAATTTCCTCTTGTCATCCACATCCTCCTTATCATCTAGTGATGATGATGAGCCCTCAAGGCAGCGGAGACAGGGTACCCCCATGCCAGGGACCCTGTGGCCCACACTACTATGAGCAGCTCTGGGGCTCATACTAGTTTTCCGGCCCACCAGATAAATCCACTTGAGCCCCCTACCGGTGAACTTGCATGGTTTACCCTAGAGAATTTTGAGTCATGATTCCTGATTTTGTTGACCAATCAGGAATCCAGATTCCCACAGTGGGCTTCACTGAATATGACATTTTTTTTTTTTTCAGTGACCAATTTGTGAATCTGATGGTGGAGCAAAGAAACTTGTACGCCCAACAGTTCATTGCTCAACACCCGGGCTCCTTTTTGGCTAGGTCCGGTGGCTGGACTCCGGTCAGTGCAGCCAAGATGAGGACGTTTTGGGGCCTCATGCTGCACATGGGCCTAGTCAAAAAACTCAGTGTCAGGCAGTACTGGAGTGGGGACGTCCTCTCCCAGACCCCACTCTATGGGCCATGACAAGTTCCCGTTTTGAGGCCATTCGGAAATGCCTGCATTATGCAGATAATGCAGCATGTCCCCCCCTGCCCCCCCGAGGTGATCCTACCTATGACCGCCTGTACAAAATCAGACCGGTCATTGATCATTTTGGGGCCAAATTTTTGGAGGCCTATGTACCTGGAAGAGAGGTCGCTGTTGATGTCTCTCATTGCCTTAAAGGGGAGACTCATTTTTCGCCAGTATGTTCCCTCTAAGCGGGCGAGGTATGGCGTGAAGCTGTACAAACTTTGTGAGAGTACCTCAGGGTTCACTTACAAGTTTCGTGTGTACGAGGTGCGAGATTCCCGTATTGAACCCCCAAAACGTCCTCCCACTCTGTGTGTTAGCGGGAAACTTGTGTGGGACCTTATGCACTTACTGCTGGATAAAGGTTACCACCTTTACGTGGATAACTTTTATAATAGTATCCCCTTGTTCCAGTCCCTCGCCGCCAGATCCACGTCCGCTTGTTGGACCGTGCAGAAAAATTAACACGGCCTCCCTACCTACCTCTGCAGGTACCTATCTCCAGGGGTGAGACCCGTGCCCTTACCAGTGGAAACCTGTTGCTGGTCAGATATAAGGACAACTGTCCACAATTCATGGTAACGGTATCACCCCTGTCCCTGTGCGAGGTACTGCGGCAACGATCCTCAAGCCCGATTGTATCGTTGACTACAATCGATATATGGGAGGAGTTGATCTCTCTGTTCAAGTCCTCAAGCCATATAACGCCATGCGCAAAACCCAGGCATGGTACAAAAAAGTTGTGGTCTACTTGGTACAGGTTGCCTTGTACAACTCTTTTGTGCTATCCCAGAGCGCTGGCAACACAGGGAGATTCCTGCAGTTCTATGAGGCAGTCCTCAAGGACCTGATATTTTCTAACTGGGAAGGAGCAGGCTGGAGTACCTCAGGAACTGGAGGCCAAAAAAAGTGCAGAGTGTGTCACAGGAGGGGGATACGGAAGGACACCAGCACTCAGTGTGACACGTGCCCCGATCATCCGGGTCTCTGCATTGACAGTTGCTTCAGGGAGTACCACACTTCCATGGAGTACTAAATTTATAATCCCCTTCCCCAATTTTAATTCTATTTAGCCACAGAAAATTGCCCAGAAAAAAATAAAAAACTATAGCTTTCCGACTCTGGAGACACTAAAACATTTTTTTTTCCAAAAATGATATTATTTTGTAAAACTCCATTTGCCAATAACTCTTGTGGAACACCTAAAGGTTAACAAAGTTAGTAAAATCAGTTTTGAATACCTTGAGGGGTGTAGTTTCTTAGATGGGGTCTCTTATGGAGTTTCTACTCTAGGGTTGCATTAGGGGTCTTCAAATGGGACATGGTGTAAAAAAAAACAGTTCAGCAAAATCTGCCTTCCAAAAACCGTACGGCATTCCTTTACTTCTGCGCTCTGCCGTGTACCCGTACAGTAGTTTACAACCACATATGGGGTGTTTCTGTAAACTACAGAATCAGGGCAATAAATATTGAGTTTTGTTTGGCTGTTAACCCTTGCTTTCTTAGTTGCAAAAAATGTATTAATATGAAAAACTCTGAAATTTCATCTTCATTTTCCATTAATTCTTGTGGAACACCTAAAGGGTTAACAGAGTTTGTAAAATCAGTTTTCAATACCTTGAGGTGTGTAGTTTCTAAAATGGGGTAATTTTTGGGTGTTTTCTATTATGTAAGCCTTCAGACCTGAACTGGTCCTTAAAAAGTGGGTTTCGGAAATTTTCTGAAAAATGTCAAGATTTGCTTTTAAACTTCTAAGCCTTCTAACGTCCCCCCAAAAATAAAATGGCATTCACAAAATTATCTAAACATGTAGTAGACAGATGGGAAATATAAAGTAATAACTATTTTTGGAGGTATTACTATCTATTATAAAAGCAGAGAAATTGAAATTTGTAAACTTGCTAATTTTTTCAAATCTTTTATAAATTTGTCATTTTTTTATAAATTAAAATTAAAATTTTTGACTTAATTTTACCACTGTCATGAAGTACAATATGTGACGAGAAAGCAATCTCAGAATGCTCTGGATAAGTAAAAGCGTTTTAAAGTTATCACCACATAAAGTGACTCGTGTCAGATTTGCAAAAAATGGCCTGGTCCTTAAGGTGAAAAATGGCAGGGTCCTGAAGGGGTTAATGTTAAAAGGCATCTGTCAGCAGATTTTACCTATGAAAGTGGCTGACCTGTTGCATGTGCCCTTGGCAGCTGAAGGCATCTGTGTTGCTCCCATGTTCATATGTGCCTGCATTGCTGAGAAACATAATGTTTTTGTGTATGCAAATGAATCTCTAGGAGCAACAGGGGAGTTGCCATTACTCCTATGGCTGGTGCTCTCTCTGCAACTGCTCTTTGTTTGCATTTCAATTACGACATTTACAAAAGGTCAATTTTTGCATTCATTAGATTAAAACTACTTGAAACTACTTGGAAAGCAGTCACCAATTAGGTGAGAAAAACTCTTTACCATTTATACCATAACCGGTTGCACATTTTAATAACATATAACAATATGGTAGCTACAATAAATATGTATCTACAGTACATGGCTATAGTGCCTGGGTATAAAATCTAGATGGTTACTTTTTTGTTAGTACTTTATATATTGATACAGTATATATGTGCATAGTTCAGAGAGGACAGTCCTCCTTAATTTAGAACCCAGTCATCTTCACTTTCTCCTGCTATAGTGTGTTATATTTTTCTTCAACGTGCATTTTTTGCAGAATTTTTGGCATGAACTCCTGTTCCTTAAGTGCTATTGTATATAAGTTTGCATAGCACCAAATTATTGTTCTTGTGGCCAATAGTTTTGACAGTTTGCACGTTCGCCTTTGATAATTCAAATTCTTTGAAATCTGCTTCTGAAATTGGGATGTTACGCTTCAAGGAGTATTTGCAAAGCAAGCACATTTTATGGTTCATTGCTAAAATCACTGCTGCTAAAAATCTTATACAAATATGAGAGCCCTATTATAAGGACAGCACAGTCTGTTCTTTCCATGGCTATACAGTTCTGATATTATACAAGACAATAGCACAATAATGAAAGTGTCTCAAACACAAAGTCTTTTCAGATAAACTCGCTATTTTTTTGTGTTACAGACCTTTAACTCTTCTTATTGTCTTTATAGTCAGTATTCAGTTAGTTTTTGTATAATTAGAAAATGGATGTTTCATTTTTGGGTCGAAGGAACAAAACATAAGTTCACTGCAAAGACAACTTTCCACATTTTGTTTCAATCAAAGTCTGCCTTAATTTATCTCACCAGAAACTACTCTTATTTATTAAAAGGACATAATTATCAGTTTCCTGACACCAACCAGCAGAGCATTCATCTTTTCAGTTGCTTCTATGAACATGCTCTCCTATTGATAATGGCAAAACATCTCTCCATCAATGGCATGTTATATAATCTTGTTTTGACTGATGTCAGACATGCAGGATAGAGTTTCAGGCAGGCCAGTGTAATTGCTTTTCTTGCAGTCAGTGTATCCAACTGTGATGTTTGTAGATGCCTTTAAAACTCTTAACTGTTGATTATTTTTTTTGTCCCAAGAAGAAAAGAGTAATAGGATCCAGGATCAGCTGTAAAACGGGTAGGATGACTAATGTCATTGGATCTGAAACTGCAGCCTTTATTTCCAATAGTCTTGCAAGATGCCAATATTAAAAGGGTATACCCATCTGGGACATTGATGGCATCTCTATAGGATATGCCGTCAAGATCAGATAGGTGAGCTTCTCACATTTGGGACCTGCTCCTATCTCCATAATGGGGACACCCAAGTTGATCCGAGAGCAACCACCTCTATAGTTCACAGCTATGGGAGTTCCGGAAATACTATAGCAGAACATTAGCTTGGTTATTTCCAGCCGTTCTCATAGCAGTGAATGGAGAGGTGCCCATGTTTGTGTGGTGCACTCTTCATTCACCCCTGTGTGACTTCTGAAAATGGCCGAGCACGCTTTCCTTAGCTATTTTTAGAAATCTTATTGCGATGAATGTAGAGCACGCTATGCATACAGTTAGGTCCATATATATTTGGACACTGACACAAATTTTGTTTTTATTACCTGTTTACTAAAACATATTCAAGTTGTAGTTATATAATGGACATGGACATAAAGTCCAGACTTTTAGCTTTCATTTGAGGGTATCCACATTAAAATTGGATAAAGGGTTTAGGAGTTTCAGCTCCTTTACACGTGGCACCCTGTTTTTAAAGGGAACAAAATTAATTGGACAATTGACTCAAAGGCTGTTTCATGGGCAGGTGTGGGCAATTCCTTCATTATTTCATTCTTAAATAAGCACATAAAAAGCCTGGAGTTGATTTGAGGTGTGGTGCTTGCATTTTGAAAATGTTGCTGAGCAGTAAAGATGCGGCCTAAGGAGCTCTCCATGCAGGTGAAACAAGCCATCCTTCATCTGCGAAAACAGAAAAAAACAGAGAAATCAGAGAAAACCAGAGAAATCAGAGAAATTTCTACACTATTAGGAGTGGCAAAATCTACAGTTTGAGAAAGCCTGAGAAAGAAAGAAAGCACTGGTGACCTCAACAATGCAAATACACCTGGACGCCCAGGAAGACAACAGTGGTGGATGATCGCAGAATAATTACCATGGTGAAGAGAAACCCCTTCACAACCAACCAACCCAACCAAGTGAACAACACTCTCCAGGATGTAGGCGTATCAATATCAAAATATACCATGAAGAGAAGACTGCATGAAAGTATATTCAGAGGGTTCACTGCACGGTGCAAGCCACTCATAAGCCGCAAGAATAAGGGTACTTTCACACTTGCGGCAGGACGGATCCGACAGGCTGTTCACCCTGTCGGATCCATCCTTCCACTATTTCGCCGGACTGCCGCTCCATCCCCATTGACTATAATGGGGATGGGGCGGAGCTCCGGCGCAGTACGGCAGTTTGCGGTGAGAGGCCGCCGGACTAAAAAGTTGGACATGCAGGACTTTTAGTCAGGTGGCCTTTTGCCTTGCACTGCCGTGCTGCGCCGGAGCTCCGCCCCTGTCCCCATTATAGTCAATGGGGACGGAGCGGCGGTCCGGTGGCACGGTGAAATAGTGTAAGGACGGATCCGACAGGGTGAACAGCCTGTTGGATCCATCCTGCCGCAAGTGTGAAAGTAGCCTAAGAAGGCTAGATTGGACTTTGCTAAAAAAAATCTTAAAAAAACAGCACACTTCTGGAAGAACATTCTTTGGACGGCTGAAACCAAGATCAACCTCTACTAGAATGATGGAAAGAAAAGTACGTCAAAGGCATGGTACAGATCTTGATCCAAAGTATACAACATCATCTGTAAAACACGACGGAGGCAGTGTGATGGCTTGGGTATGCATGGCTGCCAGTGTCACTAGGTCCCTAGTGTTTATTGATGATGTGACACAGGACAGAAGCAGCAGGATAAATTCCGGGGTTTTCAGAGACATACTCTGTGCTCAAATGCAGCCAAATGCAGCCAAAACGATTGGTCTGCATTTCATAATACATATGGACAATGACCCAAAACATAAAGCCAAAGCAACCCAGAGTTTATTAAAGTAAATAAGTGGAATATTCTAGAATGGCCAAGTCAGTCACCTGATGTGAACCCAATAGAGCATTTCACTTTTTAAAGACTAAACTTCAGACAGAAAGGCCCACAAACAAATAGCAACTGAAAACCGTTGCAGTAAAGGCCTGGCAGAGCATTAAAATGAAGGAAACACAGCGTCTGGTGATGTCCATGAGTTCAAGACTTTAGGCAGTCATTGCCAACATTAACATTTTATTTACAATTATTCAATTTGTCCAATTCCTTTTGAGACCCTGAAATAAAGGCAGGCCTTGCCAACAAAGGGTTTTCAAGAATTTATCATTTTATTTACAATTATTTAATTTGTCCAATTCCTTTTGAGCCCCTGAAATAAAGGGATTGAGTTTAAAAAATGCTTTTGTTCCTCACATTTGTATGCAATCATTTTGTTCAATATACTGAATTAAAGCTGAAAGTCTGAACTTCAACCGCATCTGAATTGTTTTGTTCAAAATCGATTGTGGTAATCTACAGAACAAAAATTAGAAAAATGTTGTCTCTGTCCAAATATATATGGACCTAACTGTATATGGTGCACTCTCCTTCATTTTGGGGGCCCTGTTCTCTAGATAGCAGCGGATATCCAAGGTGGGACCTGCACCTATCTGACACTGTTTGCATATCCTAGCTATATACCATCAATTTTCCAGATGGCCCAACCCCTTTAAGGACACATTATGACACCCTGTATGGTTTAGAAACTTAAATGTAAAATTGAATTATTGTGATTCATCAAAACCCTTTTTAATGTGATAAATGGTAAGCATGTAAATCCTTCCCAACCTCCACCATAAAGATGGCGCCTGCTCAGAAACTGAGTGGATACCAAGTTTCTGCTGTTTTACACAGAATACACTCAGAGGCAGTTTCATGATCAGTGATAATACAGATAAACATTTAACCCTCAGATATTGTGGTCACTGCAGTTGCAACAACGACATTTGAGTGGAGAAACTGCAAGATCAAGGGAGCCGTTTGGTTGCTATAGCAGCCTTGGGCCCTCTGAAGGATCTGAAGCCTGCCACAGTGATGTTTCTAAGAAGCCCTGCCTGTGCCAGGGCTCTCTAGTAACACAGTGAATTTCCCATAGGCTGCAATATTAAAGGGAACCTGTCACCGGGATTTTGGGTATAGAGCTGAGGACATTGGTTGCTAGATGGCTGCTAGCACATCCGCAATACCCAGTCCCCATAGCTCTGTGTGCTTTTATTGTGTAAAAAAAACGATTTGATACATATGCAAATTAACCTGGGATGAGTCCTGTAAATGTGATGAGTCAGGGACAGGACTCATCGCAGGTTAATTTGCATATGTATCAAAACTTTTTTTTTACACAATAAAAGCACACAGAGCTATGGGGACTGGGTATTGCGGATGTGCTAGCGGCCATCTAGCAACCCATGTCCTCAGCTCTATACACAAAATCCCGATGACAGGTTCCCTTTTCAATCATGAGATGACCCGAAAGCCCTCGGAATGTCTATAATCTTTCTGGACTTGAAAGACAGGCCATGAAAGATTATATTCATGATAGTCTATAGAAGGGACATATTTGTCCGTCTGTATCGCCTATGGGAGCTGGGTTCTGTTTTGTTGGGAAGAAAGATGGTGGACTACGCACTTGTATCGACTATAGGGAATTAAATAGTATCACTGTTTGGAACCAGCATCCTCTTCCCCTTATTGTGATCTTTTAATCAAATTGTTGGGGCTCAGTGGACAATCTGTAAGGGGGGTGAATGGAAGACAGCATTCAATATCCCTGAAGGGCCTTTTGAATACCTTGTAATGCACTTTGGGCTGTGCAGTGGCCCAGCAGTGTTCCAGAACCTTATTAATGATGTTCTTTGTGGATTCTTGGGTCTTTTTGTAGTTGTCTATCTTAACAATATTTTAATTTTTTCTTCTGATTGGGCCTTACATGTTGTGCATGTAAGAAAGGTTTTAAAAATTGACAGAAAAATAACTGTTTGCAAAATTCAGTAAATGTATCTTTGGTGTTAGAGAAGTCTCTTTCCTGGGTTATACCCTGACACCTCAAATTTTTTATATGGACCCTACAAAGGTGCAAGCCATTGTTGATTGGGCTAGACCCACTTCCCTCAGAGCCCTACTGAGATTCCTGAGGTTTGCAAATTATTATAGAAAATGTATCAGAAATGTTTCAATTATTGCCAAACTGTTGGCAGATTTAACCAGGAAAGGGGCGGATCTAATCAACTGGTCCTCTGATACATTGTCTGCATTTGAAACCCTGAGAGTTGTGCTCCTGTAATCATCCAGTCAGAATGTCACCAAGCAATTCATTGTTGGAGTTTATGCTGTATTGTTGCAGGGGTCATCTTCTCTGACTAATCTGCAGCCATGTGCATTCTTTTCTAGAAAATTTTCCTCTTCAGAAAAGAATTATGATATTGGCAATTGGGAGCTGCTGGCTATAAAATAGGCCATCGAGGAATGGCAGTGTTTCCTAGAAGGGGCCCAACGCTAGGTCATGGTACTTACAGATTATAAGAACCTGGTGTACCTTGACACTGCTAAGTGCTTGAACCCTAGACAAGTATGCTGGGCTTGTTCTTCACCCAGTTTAATTTTATTGCTATGTATCATCCTGGGTCTGGTAATGTGAAAGCAGATGCCTTGTCACATAGTTTGGGGACCCGTGAGTCTATTGATACATAAACCTGTTATTAAACCTGCTAACATTCTTCCTCCTGGTATTGTCATTGCTGCTGTCAATCCTGATCTTGCTTCTGAAATTCAATGTTGCTTTAGCTCCCAGTAATCTTCCTTTTGGTAAATTGTTTATGCCTTAAAGTTTTGGAGGAATCTCATTACTTGGTACTTGCAGGTCACCTGGGAGTTGCTGGGACTTAATATTTGGTCTCCAGAGCTTACTGGTGGCTTACTTGGTCACGAGATGTAGTTACCTTTGTCTTAGATGAGATGTTTGCTCAAGGGCCAAGATACCCAGGAGACGTCCTGCATGTCTACTTTGTCCTTTGTACATTCCACAGAGACCCTAGACCCACATTTCTTTGGACTTTATAACAGATCTTCACCCCTCTCAGGGGAGGACTGTTATCTGGCTAGTCATTGGTATCCAAGATGTGTCATCTGGTTCTGCTAAAGAAGCTTCCTGATGCTAAGATACATGCATATATATATTTTTATGATATTCTTTAATTGTATGAAATACCTGAGCCCATTGTCCCTGATAGGAGAGTATAGTTTGTCTCTAGATTCTGGAGAGAGTTTAGCAAAAGGTTGGGAATCAAACTGTCCTCTTCAGCATTCTATCCTTAGACAAATTGACAAATTGAAATGGTCAACCAGATTCTGGAGCAGTCCTTGAAATGCTTTGTATCTGATTGTCAAAATAAATGGAAAATATTTTTGTCCCAAGTGGAGTTTGCTATCAACAACCACATCAGCTTCTCACCTTTCTATTGCAATTATGGGTTTAATCAGCATTTTTCTTCATGTCTGAGTTTAGTTTTGTGAGCAATGCGGTGGATGTCATCTAAACATCCTGATCAAGTCGTTATCCAAGGTGAATTGGAGTAAGAGGTAGAGAAAATTCTTAACTCCTGGAGAGGGCTCTCTGTAGTACCTTATCCATTGGAAGGGATATGGTGCTGAGGAGAGAACATGGGTTGCGGCTTGGGATGTTCATGCTCCTTGTCTGATTAAGAAGTTTCATCTTGAGTTCCTATTCAAGCCTCTTCCCTATGTTGAGGGTCTGGTGGCCCCTCATAAGAGAGGGGGTAATGTAACAAATGTACCTGTCCATGCTTCAGCGGTGCAATCTTCAGCCTTGGCACAGCTGTGCCAGGAGAGATGCGCTGCTGAGCCATGTCCCATGGTAATGAGGCAGCATCCTTAGTAACAGGATACAATGTTCTGTTTCTCCCCATAGCGGGTGTGTGCAGGGGGAGATTAGCAGTGGGAATAAACACTAGTGACCCAGTGCCATTGGAAGCCATGCATGCCCATGCCATCACACTGCCTCCACCATGTTTTACAGAGCATGTGATGTGCTTTGGATCATGAGCCATTGTAAACTTTCTTCTTTCATCATTCTAGTATAGGTTGATCTTAGTTTCATCTGTCTAAAAAATGCTGTTCCAGAACTGGTCTAGCTTCTTTAGATGTTTTTTTTTGGCAAAGTCGAATCTGGCCTTTCTATTTTTGAGGCTGCTTAATGGTCTGCACCTTGTGGTGAACCTTCTGTATTTGCTCTCATGAAGTCTTCTCTTTATGGTAGACTTAGATACTGATGCACTCACTTCCTGGAGAATGTTCTTCACTTGGGTGAATGTTGTGAAGGAGTTTTTTTTCACCATGGAAAGGATTCTGCAATCATCTAATACTCTTGTCTTCTGTCAACGTGCAGGCCTTTTTGAGTTCCTGAGCTCAGCAGTGCACTTTTTTTTTTTTTACCAGAATGTACCTAACTGTTGATTTGACCACTCCTAACATTTCCACTATCTCTCTGATGGATTTCAGCCTAATAATAGCCTGTTTCTTCCATTGAGAGCTCCTTGACCACATGTGTTTTCACAGCAACAGCTTCCAAATGCCACACCTGGAATCAACTGCAGACCTTTTACCTGCTTAATTGATGATAGATTAACAAGAGAATAGCCAATGAATACCCTCAAATTAAAGCTGAGAGTCTGCATTGTATCTTGAATATGTTTAGTAAAATGCTTTTTGTGACTGTTCAAACCAAATATTTCTGCACATAACTGTGTATGGCATTATGCGTTAAGGGCCTAACATAAGTGAGAAAAAAGTAATTTAAGTTATTAAAAATATAAAAAAAAAAATTCTAAAACCCCCTTTCCCCAAAATAAAAATAAAACGAAACAAGAAAAAAATGAAGATCATTAACATCATCTCTCTCAAAAAGCAAATTTAAAACATTTAGCCCATAAGGTGAATGGCGTAACAAAAAAAAATATCAAAATTGCTGATTTATAGTTTTTTGTTCAGTTCACCTCCCCCCCAAATATTGAACAAAAAGTAGTCAAAAAGTCATACAAACCTCAACATGGTATTAATAAAAATAGATCGGTCTGGAAAAAATGAGCACTCACACAGCTCTGTAAACATAACTATAAAAAACATATTGGGGTCAGAATATGGTGATGCAAATGCAATATTAAATTCTGCCATTGTAAAATACAAGTTGTCCCGCAAAAGAAAGGTAACAGCTCCAGGAAGGCAAGGAATTTAAATAATTTCCTTTAAATTGAAGAAAAATTGTCACGAAAATATAAATAATATGAGATGATAATCCTTAATCCATGCTCACAGCATTTTTGCCTATAGCCTGGCACTCTGGTTCCAAAATGAGTGCTGATGAAAAGTCATGTGACTAGTCCTCAAATAATGTTTGGTAAAAATACACAAACTGTGCGCATAGAGCAGTACTATTTAGTGCATCAAGGTAAGTACTATTTAGTGTATCGCCTTATGTCACTGTGTTAGGTGCACAACAACCTAGCTGGCCAAAGACAGAGAGGAACTGCTGTCTGGTTGTCCCAACAGAGAAGAGATCCAGATTCCAGAAACTTGTCACAAAGGGCAAAAACAGGGGAACTTGTACCAGCACTGTTATCTGAGGAGGAATTCCAAGGTACTGATTTCACATCAAGTTTGTTTATTAAATGTGTAATAAAAATTGAATAAACAAACTTGAAGTGACATCAGTACCTTGGAACTCCTTCTGGCATAGCAGCACTGGTACAAGTTCCCCTTTTCTATGTCCTCTGTGACAATGTGGCCAGTCCTGTCCACCAGAGGCATCTATTGTCTACTGGTGGTGATAGTATGATTTTTTTTTTTTACTTATGTGAGTATTTTTTTTTACTTATGTGAGTATATATTTTTATTATATTATATTTCCTCAAGAGATGATAACATGCCTGTCAGAGGAGCGCTTGATATAGTGGAAAACATCCCCTTGTCATGACATTATTCACTGACAGAGCTGTTCTCAGTCTGCTAAAACTCAGTAGCTTTTCCATGCTGGGGGGTATGTAGACTTCAAAAGAAAAGCAGAAGAATTATAAACCATTTTTGTCAACTCCTCAGGGTCCCTGGTGGTCTCTGAGTGCAGAAGCATTAAAGCAGTACTGGAAAGAAAAAAAAAAATAATCCAACCCTTATAAGAATTCGGAACCTATTTAAATACATGAAATTATAGCTACACATTCTTGCCCTAGTCCACCATCATTAACCTATTCAACTTCCCAAACCATATAATAATAAAAGTATTATATTAACCGTTATCCACTAACCCTAAAACATTTAAATGTTTGTGTGATGTAGTACATGAAGAAAGCAACAAGAGGGAAGTGGAGGAAATTTGTTGTCTCTGTTGTGGAAACCGATATGGGCGATTTGTTTCAGACAAACCACATAAAATGCACACAGTGCAATTTTACTGTCCACATAGGCCGGCAAAACCACAAGGAAGAAGAATGATGGTCACATGATACTGGAAGGAATTATTGGGTAGAGCCTGCCCTGATTGGCTCATAGGCTGCGGCCTTGCAAGAAGCTGTGCTGTGGCTCTGCAGACGTAACACACTGATATAATGACCTAGGGAAAGTATAAGATTATAGAGGGAGAATAGGTGATAGCTGTATAAGAAGATTATAGGGAGAGAATAGGAGATATATTTGGGAATTTGGAATATATTAAGGGGTGTAATCAGGGAGAGGAAATAAGAACTGGTCACTATAGGTGTATTTGCTTGCAGGCTACTGTCACCTGTGCTTTTGAAAACTAGTTCTACATTATAGAATCCTTAAAAAAACTGGATAAAAAATATTTTTGGGGAAAAAAGTTTCATTACATTTTTGCAACATAGTAACATAGTTTTTAAGTCTGAAAAAAGACATCTGTCCATCCAGTTCAGCCTGTTATCCTGCAAGTTGATCCAGAGGAAGGCAAAAAATAAATAAAAAAGCCTGTGAGGTAGAATCCAATCCCGACTCCAATCAGGCAATCAGAATAACTCCCTGGATCAACGACCCATCTCTATTAACTATAACCTGTAATATTATTACACTCCAGAAATACATCCAGGCCCCTCTTGAACTAGTGAATTCATCATTAGTGTTGAGCACGAATATTCGAATAGCAATGTTGCCACTTTGAGAATTCGTGAATATTTAGAATATAGTGCTTTATATTTGTTATATCGAATATTTAGCATTTTTTTCCATCTGGACACATGATTCCTCTCTGCTTCTTGCTTGTCGGCCAATGAGAAGTAAGCAATGTCAAGTTCACAACAATATTTAGTGCACCAATAAGTAATCTGTAGTCAGACCTGCTAAAATGTGAAGTTGAAAAAATATTCTAATCACTGCCGATTAGTGCAATCACGAATATATTGGAGGACTTGTCTCTATCTGCATATAAATCTATTCTAATGTTTTGCCGTGCCAACCATTTTCTCCAGTCTCAGGAAACTTTTACCAGCTTGAAAAATGTAGCCAAAGTGACCCACGCCTGTATTCCGCTTTACGAATTCGCTTTATGCAATTTTTACATTGCTGATTTTTTATATTCAATAAATAATATCGAATTCTCAAAGTTCACAAGATATGATGAATATTCTACAAAATATTTGTGAAATATCGCAAATTCAAATATAACCCCTGCCACTCATCACTATTCATCATCACCACTTTTAGTGAATTCACCATTGTCACGATCCAGTCTTTCCAGATGCCATACCACAGGTTACATCGCTGAGGAAGGTCCGATGATCTATATTGTGGAACAATAATTATATGTGTATATACAGTACAGACCAAAAGTTTGGACACACCTTCTCATTCAAAGAGTTTTCTTTATTTTCATGACTATTATATGTCCCGAATACCTCCTTTTCCACAAACACACTGTACACCAGTATTGACAATCTACAATGGTAATAATGCAATTTTTGGAGTGAAACATGTTCAGACTACTCGCTCTGAAGCAGTAATACCAGCCCTTTGCTAAAACATGTGTGTGACAATGCAATCTTTTTTGCAGTGATACCAGACGTCTGAACTAGACGCTTTGATACAGTTGTTTTCAGTAACACGGTTATAATTTGTGTTAATGATTTGAAATGCATATGCTGCAGCTGTATCCTATCTACCCCTTATCATGCAGCATTGTATGTGCCGTAACACAGCTATAATGCACTGGGATGCCCAAATGGTAAATAGAAACTGGTTTCTAGGGAACAAAAAGGGCAATTCCACAGTGTTATACCTGGAATAAAAGGGTGAGGAACAAGAAAAAAACCCGATGTGGATAAATAGAATTGTAAAGAAAGCAATAAATGACAAAAAAAAACATTTAAATCACTGATACAGGAGGGTAACAAATCAGAGAAAATCTCTGCACTTCAATCATATCATGTAATTAAAGTATAGTTTATTTTACAAATACATCGGAAGTTTCTGATCCAGATATATATACTGTATATACAGTACAGACCCAACGTTATATGTTTCTTAAAGTAATGATGGCCACTCATTTTTCTTTACTTAGCTGCTTTTTTCTGGCCATAATACAAATTCTAATAGTATATTCAGTAGGACTATCAGCTGTGTATCCACCTGACTTCTCCACAATGCAACTGATGGTCCCAACCTCATGTATAAGGCAAGAAATCCCACTTATTAAACCTGACAGGGCACACCTGTGAAGTGAAGACCATTTCAGGTGACTACCTCTTGAAGCTCATCAAGAGAATGCCAAGAGTGTGCAAAGCAGTAATCAAAGCAAAAGGTGGCTACTTTGAAGAACCTAGAATATGACATATTTTCAGTTGTTTCGCACTTTTTTGTTATGTATATAATTCCACATGTGTTAATTCATAGTTTTGATGCCTTCAGTGTGAATCTACAATTTTCATAGTCATGAAAACTAAGAAAACTCTTTGAATGAGAAGCTGTGTCCAAACTTTTGGTCTGTACTGTATATATAATACACACACTCACCTAAAGAATTATTAGGAACACCTGCTCTATTTCTCATTAATGCGATTATCTAGTCAACCAATTACATGGCAGTTGCTTCACTGCATGTAGGGTTGTGGTCCTGGTCAAGACAATCTCCTGAACTCCAAACTGAATGTCAGAATGATAAAGAAAGGTGATTTAAGCTATTTTTAGCGTGACAGTTGTTGGTGCTAGACAGGCCGGTCTGAGCATTTCACAATCTGCTAAGTTACTGGGATTTTCACACACAACCATTTCTAGGGTTTACAAAGAATGGTGTGAAAAGGGAAAAACATCCAGTATGCGGTAGTACTGTGGGCGAAAATGCCTTGTTGATGCTAGAGGTCAGAGGAGAATGGGCCGACTGATTCAAGCTGATAGAAGAGCAACGTTGACTGAAATAACCACTCGTTACAACCGAGGTATGCAGCAAAGCATTTGTGAAGCCACAACACGCACAACAGCAGAAGACCCAACCGGGTACCACTCATCTCCACTACAAATAGGAAAAAGAGGCTACAATTTGCACGAGCTCACCAAAATTGGACTGTTGAAGACTGGAAAAATGTTGCCTGGTCTGATGAGTCTCGATTTCTGTTGAGACATTGAAATGGTAGAGTCCGAATTTGGCGTAAACAGAAGGAGAACGTGTATCCATCATGTCTTGTTACCACTGTGCAGGCTGGTGGTGGTGGTGTAATGGTGTGGGGGATGTTTTCTGGGCACACTTTAGGCCCCTTAGTGCCAATTGGCCATCGTTTAAATGCCACGGGCTACCTGAGAATTTTTTCTGACCATGTCCATCCCTTCATGACCACCATGTACCCATCCTCTGATGGCTACTTCCAGCAGGATAATGCACCATGTCACAAAGCTTGAACATGACAATGAGTTCACTGTACTAAAATGGCCCCCACAGTCACCAGATCTCAACCCAATAGAGCATCTTTGGGATGTGGTGGAACGGGAACTTCGTGCCCTGGATGTGCATCCCTCAAATCTTCATCAACTGCAAGATGCTATCATATCAATATGGGCCATCATTTCTAAAGAATGCTATCAGCACCTTGTTGAATCAATAATAGAATCACGTAGAATTAAGGCAGTTCTGAAGGCAAAAGGGGGTCCAACACCGTATTAATATGGTGTTCCTAATAATTCTTTAGGTGAGTATATATATATATATATATATATATAACATTTTCTGAAATGTTTCTGCCAGGATTTAAACTCCCAAGCTTGTACATTAGAGGCAAGGATGTTAACCACTACACTATACAGCTACATGTTAACCTGCACAGAAATATGAAATAAGTCTACTGCTGAATTGGAATACTCACTAAATCAGAAATTACTATGAGGCTTTTCTGACACAGTTCAGCATTCAGCTTTATAGATGAGTGGATAAGGTCCTTACCTCTAATGTACAAGGGGTTGTGAGTTCAAATGCTGGTAGAAACTTTTCAGAAATAAATGCTAAATTACATTTAAATGCACTGGCTCGAGCACACGTCGTGTTCGGCCGAGCATGGTCACTCAACACTATTTTTCTAATCTATCAACAATTTCACATTCTTTTCCCTTTGTGTTTTCTATAAACAAATTTGTGAGAAACACCTGAAATTGAATGCCAGCCTTCCTGATGCAGTGAAAACTGGATCAGAATTACAGATCATCACTATTTTTAGACCAAAAAAGCCAAAAATGAAAGTGTAAAGATATTAAGATAGTCTGTTATTTTATTCTCCAGAAACAGCACGACTCTTGTTCATGTCAGTACACTTGTATACTGTACATAATTTAAGCCACTGCCAAGTAGATAAGACATGATTTTCTTATGAAAGAATAGAATGATTATAAACTACAATTCACTAAACCACCAGTGAGACAAATAAGACAACCATCGCGCATATTGTATATTAAGCCTAAGGAGACTAAGTAGCGGGATCAAAATTTTGCTTTTATATTTATTTTTGTAGATGCACATAAAAGAGGTTGACTTATTAACCATAATGACATAATAGACGGGAAGTTTCAGTTCATTTTCAGAATGGTTTGTATAGAAATTTTTACCAATGTTCATCACAGTTGGCCAACATCTAATGATGTATAGGGGAGAAGAGGCTCAAGAATGTAGAATTTCTATGCCCGATCCTTTTGTTCTCTAGGAGATAAGTTGCTGTCAGGGGGGTTTGGCAGCGGCTTTCTCCTCTCTCACTGAAAACACATGCACACATGGGTGAACAGAACATATATGTGTATAGAGGAGTTAGGAGAGATAGCTTTCAGCTAAAGCAGCATTTATCCTACAGCTAATGAGTTTTCCTAGATTTTTAGATAGGTCATCAGAATCTGATTGGTGGGTGTCCGACAATCGGGACTCCCACCGTTTACCTGTGAGTGCCGTGGCCTTCCCTCTGCTTTTCCTAGGCCAAGTGATGCCATGTTATATACCAAGCACTATACAATGTACGCCGCTGTGCTTGGTCACCACAGAGAAGGCTGCGTGCTCACAGCAGCGCCGGTGCCTTCTCAAACAGCTCATCGGCAAGGGTCCCAGGTGTCAGACCCCCACTAATCAGATACTGATTACCTATTTAGAGGATAGGTCATCAGTTAAAAAATCCTGGAAAACCCTTTTAACATACCTTTCTGCTGATTATGCCTTTGCTGGATAGCGAAGTTTAGATCATGCCAATATTGAAAACCTGTATTTCAGCTCTAAAGCAACACTAAAAATCACAGCTCAATGCTTTACTTTGACTTTCATGGAGAACATTTTAAATATGCATGTAGTTATAACTTAGTCATCCTCCTCACCTTTATATCTGAACAACCAATGTAAATTCTCCTCTGTAAGCTAGACTGGATCTGTGTATGGTTTATGCATCTTTGCATTGTCATGTACAAAGTCCATAATATATAATTATTGTTTTGCCACTATTTCAAGTTAATGGTTTTTCATCATCAAAGTCTAATTCAGTGCAATGTTATAGAACAAATATGCAGAGTTTAAATGCTCTGCAGCAAATGCTTTAGGTTTACAATTTCTGAAGTAATACCGGTACATGACTTTGATGACTAGAAGCATATGCTTATCCCGAGCACTGACCTTCATCGAAAATGACAGAGTAGCAGCTGCCATTCCAAATTCAAACTTTTTCATAAGACTATCTATGTGGTGGTTTAGCCTTGTATCCTTTTCCTACTTTTAAAGTTTATATTGATATATTCTATGATTTAAAGCTTCAGTAAGTAGAGAGTGACATTTTCTTTCATGCAATTTGGCATGTTCTAGAATGTGTAAGGTACATATTGTATACAGGAGCAAGAACAGAAATTTCTGTATTTCTTTGTACTCTCAATAATATAGATCATGCACACAGCAGAGCTGCATGGCCTCTGTGTGTTATTGTATTGGCTTCTTCAGGTGCTGTATATACGGAGATATTTTCTTCTATGAACCCCAGAGCCTCCCAAATAGTGTTGAGCGTGAATATTCGAATAGCAAATATTACCAAATATTCGCAAATTTTTCGAAGTTGCGATATTCGCGAATATTTCGAATATAGTGCTATATATTCGTTATAGAGAATATTCGTCATTTTTTCCCATGAACAGTGAACACATGATTCCTCCCTGCTTCTTGCTTGTGGGCCAATGAGTCATTGGTCCACAAACAACTTAAGCAAGGAGGAATCATGATGACTTTAGAAAAAAATGCTGAATATTCAAAAAAACTAATATATAGCACTATAGCGTATATATTAGTTTTTTAGATTATTCATCTTTTTTTTATCCTGTACAGTTGTTCCGGCATACTCCTCCCCGACAATCGTCCCTGTCACCATGGGAACGCCTGGTGGTTAGAATATACCATCGGATCTGAGTTTTCACGATCTGAGTGAGATTGTGAAAACTCAGATCCTATGGTATATTCTAACCCCCCAGGCGTTCCCATGGTGACGGGGATGCTTGTCGGGGAGGAGTATGTGAATATAATGAGGCAGTAAGGTGCCCAGAGGGGCGTTATTTTCATTCAAAAGGTGCCCAGGAACACCCTTGAGTGCCCAGGGCCGCCGCCCCTACAGAGCCCAAGCACACCTCTCTCTCCTCTCATACACTACGCCCCCAGCCTTGCCATTGCTGTCACGCCCCCCCATCCAGTAGCTGATACCCCGCCTACCCTTTCCCTTCAGCTTCACCAACAGGCATAGGACATACGCTCTTCCAGTTTAACTGAGGGCATCAGCCTCAACTGTTTCACTGGGCATGCGCCAAAAATCTCACTGGACTCAGCGCATGCATACTCCTCCCCGACAAGTGTCCCCGTCACCATGCGAATGCCTGGGGGTTAGAATATACCATAAGATCTGAGTTTTCACGATCTCACTCAGATTGTGAAAACTCAGATCCGATGGTATACTCCAGGCATGCTCAACCTGCGGCCCTCCAGCTGTTGTAAAACTACAACTCCCTCAATGCCCTACTGTAGGCTGAAAGCTGTAGGCTGTTTGGGCATGCCGGGAGTTGTAGTTTTGCAACAGCTGGAGGGCCGCAGGTTGAGCCTGCCTGGTATATTCTAACCACCAGGCGTTCCCATAGTGATGGGGACGCTGGTCGGGGAGGAGTATGCTGAAGTGAAGCAACTGTACAGGTAGAAAAAAATGACAAATATAAAAAAAAAACTAATATATAGCACTATATCGAATATAGTGCTATATATTCATTTGTAGAATATTCGCGAATATAACGAATATTGTACAAAAAAATTGTGAAATATCACGAATACGAATATGGCCCCTGCCGCTCATCACCACTCCCAAAATGAACGGAGTGGCAGGTTGAGCGTGTGCACTACTGTATCATTTATTTCTATGGTAGTTCCGGAGACAGCCAAGTACAGTGCTCGTTTATTTCCAGAACTCCCATACAAATCAATGGACAGGCAGTACACATGCTTGACCTCCTGCTTCATTCATTTGGGGGGCTACCAGGGGTATGGAGTACCTGTTCTTGTGATTAGTCGGAATCCCAGTGGTAGGAGCCACACCATTCTAATAGTTATCCCCTATCCTGGAAATAGGAAATACCTTTTAATGCCCACACCATTATCATTGGTGTCAACTATAATGTACAGCTAATACCCTGCTGCAATGGCCAGGATTGAAGATACCATCTCTTCTTGCCTTTTAGCCCTTAAAAATTCAAATCATTAGCAACCACTTACTTAAAGGGGTATTCTAGTTACATTATCCACATGATCTATGCACTATGTAACCCAAAAAGGCTATGTATAGGTAGCAAGTAGTTAAAGGGGTTATCCAGCTACCAATACTGATGACCTATGCTCAAGATGACACCTAGATATGTAGTATATGTGCACTCTATGGAAGATGATTTTGATACTGAGTGTTCGGGCATCCACTTGGCTAATGAGGTTCAATGTGGTGTAGGACACAGTACAGAGGCAAAAAACCTTCAGTGTTTATGCACACGAAAGGCCAAAATGACACTTTTCAGTCTTGGTGTTAGTTCACACAATAGAAAGTCCACAGAACAAAAAATCACCTTGTTTGCAGTTTTATCTCCAGCGGTCCACAGCAGGCTCTAAGGGGCCTGTTTCCCAGCGTGTGGCTCTCAGCCCTCCAGCACGGCACAAAGCCTTAGATCCCAAACACAGAGACTGACAGCACTCCACTGTCAGAGAGGAGTAATCCACACCCAGCTGGCTGGGTTTGATATAGGCCAGTCAAGACCCGGCCTGGATCGTGGGGAGTAGTCACCCACCCAACAATTTTGATTACTTCCAGTAAGAGCCATCCCGGATCAGCTATACAGCCATACTACAATAGCAAAAGTGTCAATCAGCACTAGCTGCCACTGACACCTGAAATTACTGTCTTTTACTTCACCAAGGCCAGGAACCTCAGCGACACATACCTTCCTACGGTGGATAAATGTAAAGTTATGCAACTGCGTAGTAAGAATCTACATTTGTCCTTGGGGAAGTAACATTGGGAGAGTCACTTATTGAGATGATCTGGATGTACTTGTAGATTATAGACTAAATAAAACCATGTGAGTTCAATCAGCTGCTTCTAAGGTCAGAAGAATATTGTCAGGTATTAAAAGACGCATGGGCTTGCGGAGCAAGCATGTGATATTGGAATATGTGTAACGCTCCAGAGTGGCATTACCACCTTTACACCCTGCTACTATCACTAATGGGCTAGTATAATGTCATCCTATGTATTTATTTCCAGTTCCTGCAAAATGTGTATTCACAATCTTGTTATGTAACTGTTCACGTGTGATATGCCTGGTTCCCCAGCAGGTGGCAGCGTAAATGGCAGAGCTACAGGTACATAGAATGGAGCCTTCCAGTCCATTCTAACACCCACCTCTGTGGTGTGGTGGGCGTGTTTCACTTGCTGCAGGGAGGGTGGAGTTCAGAGTAGAAGTTAATTGAGTTTACCTCCTTCTAGGGGAAAGTCGAGTTTACCCCCTGCCAAGGGAGGGTGTGCAGCAGGTGCACTTCCCTGTTGGACGAGCCCTATCTGAACCAGCTGGAGCACCTTCAGCTCAGCTGGACATGGAGGCAGAAGCCTGAAACCAGGAGTAAAGTTTTCCCTGGACAAATCTAGAGACAGACCAGACTACAAAGTTAAGTACAGAATAAAGAAGAAGCTGAGTTCTATCGCCAGCTTGTTGGCACAGCAGAGCCAGAGAGCAACAGACGTAGCAAAGAGAAGTTTTCCTGCCACAGTTAATGGCAAAACCCGCTGGAAACCAAGACAAAGCCTGAAAATTATTTGGAAGAATGTTTATTGAAAGTAAAGCTGTTATCAACTTCATCACAAGGTCTAGACCTAAAATATTCTTCATCCCCTACTACTACTACCCCCTTTTTATGCTTTCAGAGGGCAACGCCTGGGGTCCAGCGAATCTAGGTAGGAGCACCGTGACACATGCACAAAACCTTAAGGGACATTTAGGCCATCCTACACCACTCTGGCATTCTTACACCTGGGTACCATCTACTACATCACTAAAAAGGGGCCCTGTGCCCTTGTTGCTTCACTGCAACTGGAGTCACAACAAACATATACTTTAAGGGGCCCCAAGTAGTGCGCCAGATGACTGCATATGCTGGTCAGTTCTGTGTGCTACTTAGAAAGGATGCCCTAGAGCTGGAAAAAGAAAAGCAAGTAAACTGACAAGGGGCATGGAGGGTCTTAGTTATGAGAAAAAAAGAAAATAATTACATTTATTTATTTTGAAAAAAAAAAAAGCTTCTAATAGAGGACATGATTACTCAATCTAAATATATAAATGGCCCATACAAAAATATGGTGAAAAGCTGTTCCATGTAAAATCTCCTCAAGAGACGTCTGGAGAAAAAAGTCTCCAGATGTGACAAGGTTTCTTCACCAAGAGTTTACCTCAGAAAGTGGTCACAGAAGGAACAGTTGAAGGTTTTAAAAAGGGTTAGATGAAGTCTTAGAAATAAATAACAATTATAACATTAACACGTATTTAAGTGTGTAGACTTCCGGTTTCCCATTCCCCTTCCCTTAATTCCCCTTCCATTGGTTGAACTTGATGGATATATTCCTTTTTTCAACCATGCTATATAACTATGTCCTGTCTATGGCATGGTTTAACCCCTTCAGTTCTGAGACACTTTTCACCTTAAATTCCAGGCCGATTTTTGCAAATCTGACATGTGTCACTTTATGTAGTAATAACTTTGGAACGCTTTTACTTATCCAAGCCATTCTGAAAATGTTTTCTCGTGACATATTGTACTTCATGACAGTAGTAGATTTGAGTCGATATATTTTACCTTTATTTATAAAATAATCCCAAATTTACCAAAAATTTAGAAAAATTCACAATTTTCTAAATTAGAATTTCTCTACTTTTAAGACAGATAATAATACCTCATAAAATGGTTGTCAATCAACATTCTCCATATGTCTGCTTTATGTTGGCATAATTTTGCAAATGTCATTTTAATTTTTAGGACGTTAGAATCAAATTTTCAACAAATTTTCCAAAACCATTTTTTTGAGCACCAATACAGTTATAAATTGATTTTGAGGGGCATACGTAATGGAAACCACCCATAAATTATCCAATTTTAGAAACTACACCCCTCAAGTTATTCAAAACTGATGTTACAAACTTTGTTAACCCTTGAGGTGTTCCACAAAAATTAAAGGAACATGAAAGTGAAATTTAAAAATGTATTTTTTTTGGGGTGGATTTTTCATGTTAATCAATTTTTTCTTGCAACACAGCAAGGGTTAACAGCAAAATAAACCACAATATATATTTCTCTAATTCTGTAGTTTATAGAAATACCTCATATGTGGTGGTAAACTTGAGGCAGTGGTCAGAAGGAAAGGAGCGCCATATGGATTTTGGAGGCAGATTTTGCTAGAATGGTTTTTAGGCACCATTTTGTATTTTAAGAGACCCTGGCGTACCCCTACAGTGGAAACCCCATTTTGTAAACTACACCCCTTAAAGAATATATTAAGGGGGTTACTGAGCACTTTGACCCCCTAAGCGTTCTATGGAATTTGAAAACACTTGGCTGTGAAAAGGAAAAGTTTCATTTCTTCCAATAAAATGTTGCTTTAGCCCCAAATTTTTCATTTTCACAAGGGGTAACAGGAGAAAAATCACCCCATAATTTGTTACCCATTTTCTCCTGAATACAGCAACACCCCATGTGTAGTGGTAAACTTCTGTGGGGGCAAGGGTTCAGAATGGAAGGAGCACCATATGGCTTTTGCAGCTCAGATTTTGATGGATTGGTTTATGGGTGCCATTGGTTTTTATTTTTTGAGAGATTTTCTTATGCGGGGGTTTATTTTTTGCGGGGGGATGAGGTGACGATTTCATTGGTACCATTTTAGGGTACATAGGACTTTTTGATCGCTTGGTATTACACTTTTTGTGAGGCAAGGTGAAAAAGAATGGCTGTTTTGGCATAGTTTTTCTTTTTTTACAGCATTCACCTGTGGGGGCATCTCATGTGATATTTTTATATAGCAGGTTGTTACAGATGCAGCGATACCTAGTGTGTGTATCATTTTTGTTTTTGTTCATTTTTGAACAAAATAAATCTTGTTTTTGTGCTGCCATTTTCTGACTGCCCCCACTAAGCAGGGAGGAGGTATAACAGGGGAGAACCACATCTCCCAGCATTTCTCTAGCACTCACATTCATTCCATGTCATCATAGGTAACCACTGCTGAGCCCTGCCTTTTTCTGCACTGATCACATGATGGTGACCTCATCACAGGTCCTACCACCACTTCCACTGTTGAAAAGATGACATGACTATGATGTCATCGTAGGTCCTAGGAGTTTAGGCACAATGGGCAGCATATTCACAGTAAGTCCTAATCAGGGCCCCATATCCCCCCCAACCTGCACCCCAAGGTGACCAGGTTACCCTGTTGTGAGAGTTAGCGAGTGAAAAAAAAAC
This sequence comes from Bufo gargarizans, assembly GCF_014858855.1. Classification (NCBI taxonomy): domain Eukaryota; kingdom Metazoa; phylum Chordata; class Amphibia; order Anura; family Bufonidae; genus Bufo; species Bufo gargarizans. The sequence continues at coordinate 337,395,329 of NC_058082.1, read as the reverse complement.
ACACCGCTGCTGACACTAAGAAGGGCCCCCCTCCTTTGCTGGGCCCCTGTGCAGCTGAACCAGCTGCACAGGCGGTATGTTCTCCTCTGCCATACGTATCCTATGGGTTAATAGGCAGGCTGTTTGTGTAATGCTGACAGGATTAATACATTGCTATACATGTAGTACAGGAGTAATGTACAATACATGAGCAAATTTGACATGAGGCCTAACTAGATCCTCTGGGTTTCCATGGCCGGTGGTCATCTTCTTTTGGATTGTAATTCGTGGGCAACAGCTGACGTCAGTAGAAACCAGCTCGTAACAGTAAATTGGAAGATGGAATTTATATCCAATCTAGTTCATGCAATATGATAATCCAAGCAGACAAAGTCTAAGTCAAGCGTCAGAAGTTCAAAGTCAGGGGCAATCCAAATCAATGCAAACACTACATAAACTAAATTCCTATTGCTCAGTCAAGGAGCAGTGGGGGAGGGGTTCCTTAAATAGCCATAAAGTTAAAGGGAATTTCCATCCTTTTATTATTGATGACCTATCCTCAGGATAGTTCATCAATATCAGACTCCCCTTCCGATCAGCTTTATAAAGAGCCATAGCGAGCAGGAAGAGAAACAGGAGACAGCACACACACATTGAGCATGCCTTTGGTGTCGGACCCCCTTCGATCTAATATTGACCTAGCCTGAGGATAGGTCATCAATATTAAAAGCCAGGAAAACCTCTTTAAGTACTGAAAAATGAAAAAATGTTTAGTGGCTGAACTGGATGTGGAAGTAACAGTGGATATAAAATGGAAGTATAACAGTGGATATAAATATTCTACACACCCCTGTTAAAATGTCAGGTTTCCGTGATGTAAAAAAATTAGACAAAGATAAATCATTTCAGAAATGTTTCCACCTTTAGGCTGGGTTCACATGGGCGAGATTTCCTCGTGGGTGCAATGCATGAGGTGAACGCATTGCAACCGCACTGAATCCGGACCCATTCACTTCTATGGGGCTGTGCAAATGAGCAGTGATTTTCACACATCACTTATGCTTTGCGTGAAAATCACAGTATGCTCTATATTGTGCGTTTATTATGCAACGCAGACCCCATAGAATTGAATGGGGCTGTGTGAAAATCGCAAGCATCCGCAAGCAAGTGCGGATGCGGTGCGATTTTGACGCATGGTTGCTAGGAAATGACAGTCTATTCACTGTATTATTTTCCCTTATAACATGGTTATAAGAGAAAATAATATCATTCTTTAATACAGAATGCTTAGTACAAGGTCAATTGAGGGTTAAAAAAAAAAATAATTAACTCACCTCCTCCTCTTGATCGCTTAGTTGCCGATCTCTTCTTACTGCTTTAATCATGAGCTGCTGGCTAAAGGACCTGTGGTGACTTCACATCACATGGTCCAATCACATGGTCCATCAGTGTGGTGATAGACCATGTGATTGGACCATGTGATGAGCTCAGTGACGTCACCACAGGTCCTTTGACAGGTCCTGAAGAAAGAACAAGTAGACCGGCAGCTACGTGATCAATTGGAGGAGGTGAGTTATTTTATTTTATTTTTTCTACCCTCAATTGATCTTGTACTAAGCATTCTGTATTAAAGAATGCTGTTATTTCCCCTTATAACCATGTTATAAGGGAAAATAATAACAGCTACACAACACCGAACCCAAACCTGAACTTCAGTGAAGAAGTTCGGGTCTGGGTACCACATTCAGTTTTTTATCACAGGCGTGCAAAACGCATTGCACCCGCGGGATAAAAACTGAACAACGGAACGCAATCGCAGTCAAAACTGACTGCAATTGCGTACCTACTCGCGCGGGTTTGCCACAATGCACCGGGACGCATCCTGAGCCAAAACGTGACGCCCATGTGAACCCAGCCTTAATGTGACCTATAAACTGTACAACTCAATTAAAAAACAAACTGAAATCTTTTAGGTAGAGGGAAGAAAAAATATAAAAATGAAATTAAGCGTGCACACCCTTAAACTAATACTTTGATAAAGCACCTTTTGATTTTATTACTACACTCAGTCTTTTTGGGTATAAGTCTATCAGCATGGCACATTTTGATTTGACAAGAGTTACCCATTCTTCTTTGCAAAAACACTCCAAATCTGTCAGATTGCGAGGGCATATCCTGTGCACAGCCCTCTTCAGATCACCCCACAGATTTTTGGGATTCAGGTCTGGCCTCTGGCTGGGCTATTACAAAACGTTAATCTTCTTCTGGTGAAGCCATTCCTTTGTTGATTTGGATGTATGCTTTGGGTCATTGTCATGCTGAAAGATGAAGTTCCTCTTCATGTTCAGCTTTCTAGCAGACGCCTGAAGGTTTTGTGCCAATATTGACTGGTATTTGGAACTGTTCATTTTCCTGTAGCTTAACTAAGGCCTCCATTCCAGCTGAAAAAAAAAACAGCCCCAAAGCATGATGCTGCCACCACCATGCTTCACTGTGGGTATGGTGTTCTTTTGGTGATGTGCAGTGTTGTTTTTGCTCCAAATATATATTTTGGAATTATGGCCAAAAAGTTCAACCTTGGTTTCATCAGACCATAACACCTTTTCCACATGCTTTTGGGAGACTTCAGATGTGTTTTTGGAAAATGTAGCCTGGCTTGGATATTTTTCTTCATAAGAAAAGGCTTTCGTCTTGTCACTCTACCCCATAGCCCAGACATATGAAGAATACGGGAGATTGTTGTCACATGTACCACACAGCCAGTACTTGCCAGATATTCCTGCAGTTCCTTTAATGTTGCTGGAGGCCTCTTGGTAGCCTCACAGACCAGTTTTCTTCTCGTCTTTTCATAAATTTTGGAGGGACGTCCAGTTCTTGGTAATGTCACTGTTGTGCCATATTTTCTCCACTTGACGACGACTGTCTTCACTGTGTTCCATGGTATATCTAATGCCTTGGAGATTCTTTTGTACCCTTCTCCTGACTGATACCTTTTAACATACCTTTAACCCTCTGATGTTTTGGAAGCTCTCTTTGGACCGTGGCTTTTGCTGTGGGATGCCATCATTTAAAGAGGCACTTTAAATGATGGCAGGTGTATGCTGACTCCTATTTCACATGATTTTGAATGTGATTACTTAATTCTGAACACAGCTACATCCCCAGTTATAAGTATGCTTATGCAACCACATTATTTTAGTTTTTTGTTTTCTTGCCTCCACCTAAAAGATTTCAGTTTGTTTTTCAATTGAGTTGTACAGTTTATAGATCACATTAAAGGTGGAAAAAGTTCTGAAATTATTTATCTTTGTCTCATTTTTTTACATCACAGAAACCTGACATTTTAACAGGGGTGTGTAGACTTTCTATATCCACTGTATGCAGAGGCAGTAAGCACAGGTAGCAGAGCTAAATTTGAAATATGACATTTTGCCAGCAGCAACAGACCAGAAATATTGGGCAGAGAGAATGACAACAAAGTATATGGACATGCCTTCTAATTATAGAGTTCAGGCATTATAGTTAATAAAATTAAGCATAGTAATGCAATCTGGATAGACAAGCATTAGTAGTAGTATAAGTTGTACTGAAGAGCTTAGTAACTTTAAATTTGGTGCTGTCACATGCCACCTTTGTCACAAGTCAGTTTGTGAAATTTCTTGATCTGCTTGATCTGCCCCAGCGAACTGTTAATGTTGTAAAGTGTAAGCGTACAGCTCTACCACACAAGAACAGGGCCACTGAATGCTTTAATGTGTGTAAATATTGCCTATCTTCTGACAGCAAGCACAGGCGGTTAGCTGCCATGGAAGCAGGGGAAGCTGCTGCTACAGGGCCTGAACTCAGGAAGGGGTCCAAGAGGAGGACAAATGGATTTATGTTTAGGACCCAGGGAGGGGTTAGTATTAGAGATGAGTGAATTTCATATTTTGAAATTTGTTCACACTTCGTTTACTGGTATAAGCTGAATTGCGTTATGGATGTCGTTACCAGGGACCATAATGCAATTCTATGACGGAATGCATAACGGAATACCTTTAGAGGCATTCCGTTATTCATTCCGTATATAATAGAAGTCTATGGGCTTCAAAACGGATCTGTCCCGTTTCTGTTATGCAGGAGACTCCTCTACTGCATAACGGAAACGGGACGGATCTGTTTTGCAGCCTATAGACTTCTATTATATAATAGTATATATCTATTATATCTTCTATAACTAAAGGCATTCCGTTATGCATTCCTTCATAGAATTGCGTTATGGTCCGTGGTAACGGAATCCATAATGCAATTGAGCTTATACCAGTAAACGAAGCGTGAACGAATTTCATAACCTGAAATTCGCTAATCTCTAGTTAGTATGTTAGTATGGTGCTCCTAGTCCTAGCACTGGTATGACTCACTGCTCGCTGGTCTTCTTGTGACAGCGCACAGCTTTCAGACAGGACGTAGTGTGTGTGGGAGCACACTATGACCTGGCTGTGCAATGTTAGATCACAGTGTAGTGTGTGCCTAGGCACAGTGCTGCATAAAGAGTGGAGGTGCTCATAGGCAGAGACGAGATTTTATTTTTGGTCTGCTATGAGGTCTGCATTAAGTGGACTGAGGGGGGCCCCATTCAAAAATTTGCTGTGGGGCCCAGTCAGTTCTAGTTATGCTACTGAACAAGCAGATATATTTTTCACCAGAAAATTAAAATATAAAAACTTCTGCAAAAAGTCCCTCAAACAGCTACATTAGTGGAGAAATTAAAATGTTATTTTTTGTTGAAATGAAGTGATGAAAAAAAATATAAAAAAATCTGCAATCTGCTGTCCAAAAATAGGCCACTTTTTTTTAACAACTTGTGGACAACTGGAGGATTTAAAAATGTTCTTAAAATATATATTTTTCCTGGTATAAAAAAAAATTGATTAAAAAAAATATTAATTAAAAATAACAAAAATAAAGCCTCATGTATCACCGGGAAAAAAACAAAAATTATTTTAATAGCTGAACAAAAAAGTTATTGCTTTCAAATCTGCATGTACAAAAAAATAAAAATAATAACTTTTCATACCAGCATTTTATATTTCCGTTGTTCTACTTTGTTTGAGAAGCAGAATAACAAAAATAACGGAATTGCCAGTTTCAGCACATAACTGAGACGAACTGAACAGATCCCATTGACAACAATGAAATCTGTTCAGTTTCACTGAATCAGGGATCCCGCTTTTATACTGGACAAAAAAGTCCTGCATGCATTGACGCAGGTCATTTTGGTGGAATCTGTAACAGAGGCCCTGAACAGAGTCTCCAATGCAGAAGATAACTTGCCCCAAGGCATTAAATCAATATATATTTAAGTAAAAACACTGGTTTAATACCTTGAAACTCAGGTATCTAATCAAAGCTATTCACCTAGCCACAGTATGCTTGCAGAAGAATCCGCCACAAACCTGTAACCCCTTGTTCCTCGTTAGCACCTGTGATGATTAACTCCCAGTTTCATACTTTGTACATTATTGTTGCACATTTGGCTGTTTAGTTTAGGGCATATGTTTTATTATATTATTACTGAATGTCTCGCACTTCTCTTCTGCTTCTCTTTCATAGCACAGCTGTTTTCTCATTGATTAATCAATTCTTAATTGATTTCCCTAGAAGCACCACACTACTTTTTCTTTCCTTAATGAGCAGATTATACATCTAATGAGACAGCATAATAACATGGAGAACTGGCCTGAGACATGTCATTTTTGGTTGGGGCTATTTATGTTTTAAAATATGAAAAATGAATATGAGCATAAACTGTGCTTTTAAGATATGTTTAATGCCACATTAGCCTCAATTGGGAAAACGGTGTCAAATGTGAGACAAGACTACAACTGGGACGGCATACCTTCAAAATCATGCAGATTTCTGTTTGATATTTTTTTTGTAAATTCCATTCACCAAAATATCTTTAGGAAATATCCATACTATCCAATCACACGCAATTTAAGTGGATGGTAATTAGCTATAATTTCACTTCATGACCTCATCAATATGTTTTATTTAGCTATACCTTAGCCAGTGCTTTGTAATAGCATTACAGGTGTGATGATGTCATAGAGGTAATGATGTCACAGGTGTGATGATGTCATAGAGGTAATGATGTCACAGGAGTGATGAGGTCATTATGGGCAAATGTGAAATCAAGGTAGCAAAGTTAGGCTACTTTCACACTAGCGTTTCTGTTTTGTCCCCATTCATTGTCAATGCTCCAAAATGCATTCCGGTCCATTTGGTTTTGTTCTCATACCGAAGAGCATGCTGCAGTTTTCTTTCCGTCATGGGATGCGGAGCAAGACCACAATGCAAGTCAATGGGGACGGATCCGTTTAACTCTGACACTATCTGACACTATAGAAAACTGATCCGTCCCCTATTGACATTCAATGGAGTTCATGACAGATCTGTCTTGGCTATGTTAAAGATAATACAACAGGTTCCATTCATAACGGATGCAGATGGTTGTATTATCAGTAACGGAAGCGTTAGTGTGAAAGTAGCCTAAGACAAAGAAAAACAAATAGCTAATGACATTAAAGTTAGTAAACCTACAAACACCTCTCTGTCAAGACTAGACAGCAAAACATTCCACCTGTACGGCATTCAACATAGCAGCAAAAAAGCAAGTGGAGATAGTATACCAAAATATCAATTTATTATCAAATATATAATATGGGAAAAGGGGCGGGATGGTAAACAGAATATAGAGAAGCGAAGGGCAGTATACACAGCTGCATGTACATATATATCTATGTGACAATAAGCATAGATGGCTCACAGGTAGAAGTGGTAGGAGATCAAGGACAGCCAAGTCTACGTAGCAAATATGCCCCAATCTGGGCTATATAATCAAGGGTAACAAACAAATATAGCTGGATGTCCGTGAATAGCACCACAACGTCCAAGGATCATAGGCGACCAAGACAGACAGATATAATGCAAAAATGACTCAAGTCTAGTCTATCACTAAATCCCAGGGTATAGCAGTGTTTTGAAAGGTGTTCTGTCTGTCTTGGTCGCCTATGATCCTTGGACGTTGTGGTGCTATTCACGGACATCCAGCTATATTTGTTTGTTACCCTTGATTATATAGCCCAGATTGGGGCATATTTGCTACGTAGACTTGGCTGTCCTTGATCTCCTACCACTTCTACTGTACTGCCCTTCGCTTCTCTATATTCTGTTTACCATCCCGTCCTTTTCCCATATTATATATGTGGCGAAACCAACCTCGCCACTGGGTTTTGGAGAGGACTGTTTAAAAGCCTCTTGCCTCAGGATTATGGCCCATAGTAACTGTAAAGGAGAAGACAGACCGGCCGCACAGCTTAAATCTGTCTGTAGAATTGTATTTTATGTTATTATGCGTTCGGTTAAATTGTATGTTATGTGAGGGCACCCAGATAGCTAATATTATTGTATTCATGTATTCTGAGTGCCAGTCACCTAATGATATGCACTCAGACTTGAGCTATCTGGGGATATGTTAAATGTCTGTGTTTGCTGGGAGGGTGTGCCATTGTGTGTTTGGGTGGTGATTCCTGTCCTGTTGTCTCCACATGTGTATTGGTGATCTCCCCTTTGTCCTGAGAGATAATTGGATTGTGTTCGGTCGTCTCCGGGACAGAGGGGAGGAAACCATGATGCATTGTGGGGATATGTTGTATCTGTCATGTATCTGCAACAAACTGTAATAAAAACCAGGCTGGGTGTGCCAGCACTTCAGATCACTGCTTGACCCTCAACACGGAGCCTTGTCTCGTTATTGGGGGATTCCCTGTATGCTGTTGGAGACTGATTGCCAGGAGTGTAAGCTGACGGATACGCTTTTCCTGTTCGTCTGACTGACAGCTACTTGCGAGGTTCCAGTTTGGAGTGCTATTTTGTATCCAGTTCGGGAGGTTGGTGTTCTGCAGTAGCTGTGCCTGTCTCTCGGAAAGGGGCATATCGCCTAGACGGATTTTAACCCCTTGTCCGCTGAAACGGTGCCGTTACATTGGTGGCAAGCAGCGGGATCGTTCCTACAGCCAGAAGGACAGCTACAGGAGACACCATTTCTGTGGATTCCACAATTTAAGGGCAACGCATGTCTCAGTACAGTGACCCTAAAAGCACCAGGATGGAACCAGCAGTGGAGTACAGATACTCTGTGGAGGAATTTGACCGTATGATGTGGTTGCGGCTGAACTTCTTCGGACCCAATCCAGGTGAGAAATACGTGAAGTTCGTGAGGAATCTAGTGTCTACGACCCTACTATACCGGGCAGAAGGTGACGGTCAGCTGCCACGTTGGGTGGACCTCCATCGGAAGTTACGGTTGCGGGACAGTGGGAGCCCAGTCTCCATTCCCCAGCGGCAGTGTGAAGTGCAGGGAGGGGAGAGCAGCGGCCTCCCTCCCCAGCGGCAGGCTGAGTTACAGGGGGCAGAGGTAGTTGTTCCTGCCCCCCAGCAGCAGAGTGATATGCCGGGAAGGCAGTGTGAAATGCAGGGAGAGGAGAGCAGCGGCCTCCCTCCCCAGTGGCAGGCTGAGTTACAGGGGGCAGAGGTAGTCGTTCCTGCCCCCCAGCAGCAGCATGATTTTTTGGGAATTGGGAGCCGTGTCTCCATTCCCCAGCGGCAGTGTGAAATGCAGGGAGAGGAGAGCAACGGCCTCCCTCCCCAGCGGCAGGCTGAGTTACAGGGGGCAGAGGTAGTTGTTCCTGCCCCCCAGCAGCAGCATGATTTTTTGGAAATTGGGAGCCGAGTCTCCATTCCCCAGCGGCAGATGGAGTTACAGGGGGCAGAGACAGTCGGTCCTGTCCCCCAGCGGCAGAGTGTCCTACAGGGAATAGAGAGCCCAGTCTCCTTTCCCCAGCAGCAGGACACTGTATTGGGAGCGGAGGCGGTCGGTCGCCCTCCACAGCGGCTGGAAGTATGTATGGGAGAGGAGCTCGTTACCCCCTCTCCCCAGCGGCAGCTTAACGCACCAGGGGGAGACAGTAAGCCCCACAACAGGGCAAATGGGACCGTGGTCTCTGCACGTACAGCACAGGGGGTAGAGACAGTCAGTCTCCCCCTCCAACAACCAGGCTCCCACCAGGCTTCTTCTGTGGTAGCGCTGGCACCAGGGCAGAGTACCGCTGATCCCTGCCCACAAAGCAACCTCCACTCCAAGCCAGGGAGCAACACAGAGACCGGGAGTACCAGCTACCAATATAACCTTGGGGGATTCACTGGACAGAGACAGCCTACTAAATTCAGCAGGTCCAGTATTGAGTTGTGGGTGGGCTGCCAGACTAACTCAGGTACCGACCGGCGTGAGGTCAGGTATCTGGTTAGTCTTCCCCGGGGGGGGGGGGATGTGTGGCGAAACCAACCTCGCCACTGGGTTTTGGAGAGGACTGTTTAAAAGCCTCTTGCCTCAGGATTATGGCCCATAGTAACTGTAAAGGAGAAGACAGACCGGCCGCACAGCTTAAATCTGTCTGTAGAATTGTATTTTATGTTATTATGCGTTCGGTTAAATTGTATGTTATGTGAGGGCACCCAGATAGCTAATATTATTGTATTCATGTATTCTGAGTGCCAGTCACCTAATGATATGCACTCAGACTTGAGCTATCTGGGGATATGTTAAATGTCTGTGTTTGCTGGGAGGGTGTGCCATTGTGTGTTTGGGTGGTGATTCCTGTCCTGTTGTCTCCACATGTGTATTGGTGATCTCCCCTTTGTCCTGAGAGATAATTGGATTGTGTTCGGTCGTCTCCGGGACAGAGGGGAGGAAACCATGATGCATTGTGGGGATATGTTGTATCTGTCATGTATCTGCAACAAACTGTAATAAAAACCAGGCTGGGTGTGCCAGCACTTCAGATCACTGCTTGACCCTCAACACGGAGCCTTGTCTCGTTATTGGGGGATTCCCTGTATGCTGTTGGAGACTGATTGCCAGGAGTGTAAGCTGACGGATACGCTTTTCCTGTTCGTCTGACTGACAGCTACTTGCGAGGTTCCAGTTTGGAGTGCTATTTTGTATCCAGTTCGGGAGGTTGGTGTTCTGCAGTAGCTGTGCCTGTCTCTCGGAAAGGGGCATATCGCCTAGACGGATTTTAACCCCTTGTCCGCTGAAACGGTGCTGTTACAATATATTTGATAATAAATTGATATTTTGGTATACTATCTCCACTTGCTTTTTTGCTGACATTAAAGTTAGCCTGATAGTGAGTATGTGCTGTAAACGTACGGCACTTGGTGCTGGGCTTTAATCCAAACTACCGTACATATATGGCATGGGATTAAAGCTCCTGCAATCTAACAGGAACAAGCAGGTATTTGGCTTTCATTGACAGCTGCGGACCTCGAGGAGAACACAAAAGAGGTTTATTACTGTTTTTGCTCTCCCCTTTTCTTGGTGCATACTGCTTAATGTGCGTATGCAGTGAATAGACGAAGCACTATGCCACTTTCTATATTGGACCCAGCAATCACAGAGCAGAACTGCTGGGTCATAGCAGACTTGGACAGCTCTGCATGTGACTGCTTTTCCCTGTATCCTTTAGATGCCACTGTTACAAAAAGTGTAAAAGTCCAAAGTAAAAAAATCTAATTGTCCCCCAGAGGTCTTTCAAAAATCTCTTGAGGGACAGATTATCAGCCAGAAAATATGTATACAATAAAATGCAAAAAAAAAAAAAAAAACATCTACGCCAACAAAAAACAATGTTGTAGTGACCCTGTTCACGCAAAACTATATACAAATATTATAATTTACAGATGAGCAAATCAGTTCTTGAACCCGGTTCATTACAACCTTCCCAAAACTTAATCTGCAAGACGAACCCCAAGCTTTTTAGGTTTGCTTTGGACAAATCAAGTACTGCACATGTCAGTGGGAAAAACCACAAGGGAGGAAGAAGAAGGATGTTCACATGACCCTGAGAGGAAGTGGAGGGGAGGACTTGTTTGGCTCACAGGCCGACAGACAGCCTGGATGATCCAATCAGTGAGGCAGCAGGAAGGGGTGTTGGGCTGAGGGTGGATGGGTATAGCAGTCTGTGGCAGAAAAAGATTTTAGGGACACTGTACAATAACATTCAAGCTTCTATTCTAGTGTCAGGGACAGTGAAGGGAAAAGCTACAAAGAATAATAATATTGTAGAATAGGAAAGGGCAGGAAAAGCTTTCAGCCATTAAGTGAGGAGCCGAGGCTGAGTGTGCCTGGTACAGGTGTAACACTCCGGCACCCTGCTACTGTCTTTAATGGTATAATATCATGTCATCTTGCATATTTGTGTCCAGGTCCTCCACACTGTGCATTCCTAATCTGTTTGCAGCTGTTATAATCATGTAATATGCATGATTCACCAGCAGGGGGCAGAAAATATGGCAGAGCTGTACAGAGAGAATGGAACTTACAATTCTATTCTAACCCCCACCTCTGGAGAGAAGTGGGCTTGTACTAATTCCTTCAGGAAAGGTGGGGACCAGTTATTCAGTGTACTTTACCCCCAGCTAGGGAAATGGTGTGCAGGGGCATGTCTCTGCTTGACGTGCCCACTTCAGCCAGAGCACCTTAATCTCTGCTGTCCATGGAGGCCACATCTTGAAGCCTCAGGAGCCAGGAGGAAAGTTCCCTGGTATACCTAGAGTCAGACTACAGAGAAGAAGTGCAGCATACAGAAGTAGCTGAGTTATACAGCCAGCCTGTCAGTACAGCAGAGTCAGAGAGAAACAGAAACATAGCAGAGTTGAGTTTGCCTGTCAGTTTAATGCTAAAGCCTGCTGGAACTAAGACAAAGCCTGAAACTGTTTGGAGAAATGTTTATTCAAGTAAAGCTGCCATTGAACTTCATATCAAGGTTCTTCAAATCCCTCAATTATTCCCCCTATTTATTGCTTCGGAGCCAAAGCCTGGGGTCCAGCGGTATCCAGGTAGGAGCACCGTGACACACATAAACAGACATGTTAGGCTGCAGCATACCACTCGGCATTTCCTACACCTGGGACACGCTATAGAGTGGGCCCTGCGGCGAGGCGTACATTGCACAGGCAGTGTCTTCTAGCTGCAGTTACTGCCTTATAATACAGCTTCAGCTTCTGTAGAACCTCAAAACCAGCCACTTGCAGGATTTCTTTTTTTATTCATTTGAACAGAAAGGGCAGTTTTCCCTTCAAACCCGATTTTTTTCTTATTATTCAGTGCATTGTAACAGAAGCATTTTATGGCAATAATGCCATAATCTGCTTCTGAGTTTTTTTTTTTCAGTGCATCGTATCTGTGTTTTTTAATTCTGTTGCAATATAGCAAGAGCAATAATAGTATTTTTCTACTAGCGAAATTGACCATAAATTACACTGTGCACAAAACCCCTTTTCTGCACAGTTCAAGTGTAGATGTGGGGGAATAATCTGAATACAAGTCTACAATGTGTGTTTTACAATCCAGAGGATACTATTTTAAATCCCCATGAAAACACCTAAAATAGTAGTCTGAAATCTGGGACATAGCATCTTTAGAAAGTGTTGATGTGGGTTTCAAAAATAGCAATACAAGTGTACAACTCATGTTTTACAATCTAGCGGATACTGTTTTAAATCTCAGTGAAAACACTTGAAACAGTAGTCTGGGATATGGGACATCTCCAGACCGTGGCTTGCTAGGGAACTGAGCATGCAAAAAATCCTGCCAGAGCCCAGAAAAATAAAATTTAGGCGAAGGCTTGGAAGTGTTCCACATTTGCCAACTGATGAGAATTAAAGGGGTTGTACAGCAATTTATATTGATGAGCTTTCCTCAGTATCAACTGTTTGAAGAGGAAGCAGCGCTCCATGTGACCGCCACTTCCTGTTTATTAAACTGCACTTCACCTCAGAAGACGAGTGGAAAGAAGCAAGTACTTGTAATTGCACTTGTAATTTCATCAATATAAATTGCTGCACAACCCCTTTAAATTTGACATAGCAGCAGTACCCTTTGTGCTTGGCAAAAAGTCCTGACACCGCCTGGGTCACATCCCAGAAAAATTATATTTAGGCGAATGTGCGGACGTGCACAAAACGTTCTGACTGACGAGAGTTAAATTTGACACCGCAGCAGTACCCTTTTGTGCTTGGCGAGAACTCTCACGCCAATACTGCTCGGGCCACACCCAAGAAAAATTATATTTAGACGAAGACACAGAAGTGCGCCACAAATTTGCCGACCGATGAGAGTTAAATAACAGCAGTACTCTTTCGTGCTTGGCAAGAAGCCTCACAATGACACCGCGGAGCCACACCCCCAGGGCCGTCTTTAATATTGATTGGACCCTGGGCAAAAATTTACTTGGGCCCCCTGGATCCCGCCTTCCCACACCTTAGCAGGCAATCACGCCCTCCACCACAACACACACACAAAAAATCCACACATCTGGTAGAGTACAGTGAATGACTGTAAATACTTCCAGTTCTGAAGACTCCAGAAGCTCAGGATCAGTGCTCTGGGCTCAGGCTGGAAGTGGGCACCGCTCTGCAGGAAGGAGACCAGGGTTTGGCTCACCCTAGTGTTACAGTGCACCCCAGCACCCCACAGTATGCAGTATAGCACCCCACACTATACAGTACCCCACAGTATAAAGTAGAGCTATATAGCAGCCCACAGTATACAGCACCCCACAGTATGCAACACCTCACAGTATACAGTAGAGCAGTATAGCACCTCACTGTATACAGCACCCCAAACTATACACGATACAGCACCCCACACTATACAACCCCCCACACTATACAGTACAGCAGTATAGCACTCCACACTATACAGCACCCACAGTATACAGTATACAGACCCCCACACTATATAGGCCCCCCACACTATACAGGCACCCCACACTATACAGGCCCCCACAGTATACATCCCCTCACACAGTATACAGGCCCCCAACACAGTATACAGGGCCCCCACAGTATACAAGCCCCCCCCACAGTATACAGGCCCCCCACACAGTATACAGGCCCCCCACACAGTATACAGGCCCCCACACAGTATACAGCCCCCCACACTATACAGCCCCCACAGACTATACAGGCCCCCCACACTGTACAGTCTCCCCACACTATACAGGCCCCCCAACAGTATACAGCCCCCCACAGTATACAGCCCCCCATAATATACAGGCCCCCCACACAGTATACAGCCCCCCACACACAGTATACAGTCACCCACAGTATGCAGCCCCCCACAGTATACAGACCCCCCACAGTATATAGGCCCCCCTCAGTATACAGGCCCCCCTCAGTATACAGGCCCCCACAGTATACAGGCCCCCACAGTATACAGGCCTCCCACAGTATACAGCCCCCCCACAGTATACAGTCCTCCACACAGTATACAGCACCCCACTATACAGTAGTTTACAGTATATTAGCATAACAGCCCCTGTCACCTTTTTCTGATGTCATCTTCACAGATAAGGCAAACTTCTCCTGCAACACTCCTGCTAGGACCTGTGATGACCTCATAGCCATGTGACCAGTAATATTGCTAGGTTACTGGTCACATGGTGATGATGTCATCTAAGGTCCTAGATCACAGCTCTAACACAGTACGATGCCTGGACTCAGTGCCGGCAGGCATGGCAGCACCCCCCTGTGAAGCTGACAGCCTGACACCCGGGGCAGTGGCTAGCAAGGATCAAGAGGCAGCTGCCTTTGGCCCCCCAGGAGCAACTGGGCCTGGGGCAGCTGCCCCTTTTGCCCCTTGGTAAAGACGGCCCTGCACACCCCAGAAAAATTATGATTAGACAAAGGCACAGAAATGCGCCACGTTTGTTGACCAACGACAGTTACATTTGACAGTACTCTTTCGTGCTTGCCGAGAAGCCTCACATTGACACCGCCTGGGCCACACCTGAGAAAAATTATATTTAAGTGAAGGTGTGGAAGTACCCCCATATGCTTACCAACGAGAGTTAAATTTGATTTGTCATCATCTCCTTGGCCTAGGCTACAAGATGCCTTGAATCAACCAGGACTATGCTCACTATAACACCTTTCTTTACTTCAGATACATTATCTGAACATTGACATTTATTTCTACATTATTTTACCCTTTAACACACTTTGAACATATGTGCCTCTCCTTCCCTTACAGTAATCTGTTGAGAAACAGCAGGGATGATTCTGTCCAATTGCCAGTTACCTCCTTTTTTCAGGTGAGTATCTGATATGAACAGAACTTTCTGTTTTGAGGGAAATCCTAATACAAAATTCCTTCATATGAAAGAGATGTCAGGAAAGCATAGGCTTGCACCAACACTTTATTGGGGCTGCCAGAGACACAATCCTTTGGTACTGGGAATCACTTTTGAGCCCTTTCAGAACAGAATTTGTGGAATTTTAAAACATACCGTTAAAATTGCATAATGTGCTTCTTTGTACAATCATAACAGTGAAGGAACAGTTGGGCTTCGCTAATGTTTTTTTCAGCTATATCAGCTCCTGTTTCATCTGCACACCTAGATGCATTCCGCTCAGAGCAGAGGGCGTCTCCCTTCTGCCAGCATTGTACTGCTGTGACATCCTTTCCCTTACTTCTCACTGTGTTTGTCTTCCAAAGATAAAGAGGGAGAGATCAGACTTCTCCTGTGATGTTCAGACGGAGTGTAGAAGCAGTTGTTTTATCTCAGCTATAGATGCAGCCGAGCTAAACTTGATGGTTAATGTGTTAAGTAAAAAAGGGCACAAAAAGGTTAACTAAGTCTTTCAATGTATTTCAATGTCTTTGTCAAAAGATGGCACAAGATAACACTGTGAAATGTATTATCAGAGTCAATTTTAGCTCGGCTAAATCTGTAGCTCTGACACTTCCCCACTTCCTCTGAGACATCTTCTAAATCTGTTTTACCAGGGATGGATCTTTCCTTGACAACAGGCAATAGATTGCAACTGAGGTGGAAGTGAGACGCTTAGTAGTCATGACTAGGGGTGAGCGAACCCGTGGAAGTTTGGGTTCGCCGGGTTTAGCGGAACTTCAGTTGAAATTTTGGGTTCGGGACCCGAACTTGCCCGTGAACCCAGATCCATTAAAGTCAACTTTACTTTAGTCAAACTTTACTTTACTATTTTCCGTTATAACATGGTTATAACGGAAAATAGTAACATTCTTAAGACAGAATTCTAAAATGCTAAAAATAATGCCAGAAATAATGCCAGCTAGGTATCTTCCAGCAAGGCTGAGTGCATTCCATCAGTTCAGCAGAATCCACAAAATGGTATGGCAGCGACTGCATCACCAGCAACTTGGCCAGGTGGGAGTTAAGCTTGCTTATCAGTGTATTGCTAAGTGTGTAGAATTGTTTCCTGGCCACGTGTTCCATTATCCATGGCTAACGACGGAGTGGAGGAAGAGGAGGAGGAACAGTCTGAGCAGGAGAAGCAGTAACTGATTATGATGATGGAAAGGGCACTGTATTTGATGCGGATATGGCCAGGCTGCACAGGATATCTGGAGAAGGAGGAGACTCCTGTTTTCACTAGCTGGCAGCCACATCTATTTCCCCATGTGAGATACTCACACAGAGCTAGCAGCAGCCAAGCTTGGCTTAGGTTTGGGATGTTTAAAACCTGCGTCCACAGTATTAGCAAAATCACTAGTTATCAAGCTCACCAAAATAGCAGCAGATCTGGCCAGCCAGTTATTTTGGAGGTTCTGTCCTTACATTGCCTCTGCTTTTTATTGTTGCAGCTGGGGCCACCACGGGGCCACCACCTTCATCCTCTGTTGTCACCTCCTCCTTAGCACCCCAATCCAGCTCCCATGTAATCTCCTATACACAATCATCTTCAGAGTCCTCACTCTCACCAACACTTTTATCAGACGGTGATTTGTCATTGTAGGCTCTTTGGCCCCCTCCTGATCCCCTGCTTTTTATTTGCACCAAGTGCTACTCTTGCCAGGTCTACCACTGCCCCTACCACCACTACCGTGGTTACAAGTGCCACTACTACTACCACTATCACCAACACAGCTATGCATGGTGTTCCCCCCTCTTAACCGCCTCCCCTTGGCAGTCCAAATGCTGACAGTTCTCACATGTCATCAACAGGGAGACTTGAGCATCTTCCATAGCACATGGTGGAGTTTTGTTGCCCCTTCTTAGCAAAAAAGAAGGCAAAGATCATGCAAGTGAAATACTTTTCTGGGGCCGCAAGGAGGAGAAGCATGAGGAATACTGTGACCCCTGGCTCCAAGACATGGTGTCAGACTCACAAGTGACCCCCATATCATCCTGCTGTGACTGACAGACAGAGTAAGCCATGCAATCAACAATCTCATCCTCTTTGTCTTAAATAATAATGTGGTGCCTATCGGAAATCAGGGAGAACTGTGGTCAACTACTTAAGGTGGCTATATGTACTTTTTTCCCAGTTATTTCTTTTTTCTAGGAGCTAAAAAAAATTGTCTGCCCAAGATTTATAAACTGCCAAAATATCTGTGATTCTCAAGGTGGGAGGGGGCACCACCAGCTGGGAACTATAATCTGCTACAATGCAAGAGCTAAAGGACCTATGATGATGCCACCGTCATGTGATCAGTGCACGTGAGGGTGGAGTTCAGCAGTGGAGAAGTGGTGAGTCTGAGAAACCTTGGATTTTGTAGCCATCTCCTCTTATACCCCTACCAGAAATATCCTCTGTTATCCCATAATAATGGCCTGGAAATGCTGGGAGTTGTAGTCCTCTCCTCTTGTACCCCCTCCTGTAATGTTCTCTGAATAAAATTATATCAGCCTAGACTTGCTGGGAATTGTAATTCCCTCTTCTTATACCCCCTCCCTGTCTCCGGTATCCCATAATACCAGCCTGGATATGCTGCGATTTGTATTCCTCACCTCATATACTTCTTCCTTTTAACCTTTTCTGTGTGTTGTATAATCACCCACTGTCCCGGTATGGTGTCCTTCTTTTGGGGGTTATGAAAGTGGTCACCTTACAACTACTACTACTGGACTGCTGGTGCTGCTACTCCTGTTTACACTACTACCCACATTCTGACTTGTGGATGATGAGGCATCGGTCTTTCATTTGCCACTCATGTGTTTATCAGACGTTTTATTATGAGGCCTATAAATGATAAGTCACTGGATTGTCACAGTTTTTTATGAAATTGAAAGACAAATGCACAATTAAATTTCCCAATATGATTAACAGGCACAAAAATAAAAAAATGTTAAAAACAAATCAGTTATGGTGGTCTGACTACAAAGTAAATGTAATAAAGTGCACGTGCATAAGTAAATTGGTGGCAGTGTAGCCACGGTACAACCCGTATAGGCTTTTAGAATAACTACAGTACTTATCCAAAGGCAATGTAGCCCAATTTAGATGTGATACAAGTAGTACGTTGATAGAATACCATACCGAGTCAGACCACCACCATTCCTCAATGATTGTTTCGCTGTCAGCTTTTTCAAGGGGTAATGGCTGGTGGGATAGCTGGCAACATATTTATAGTGCTGTGGGTGGATTGTTTGTAAGTGGGCATAAATAGATAGATCAATGTGCAACAGTGCGCAATAATATGTTCATGATGGACACTTCAGTTAGCCAAAAATACTAGCAACATGTCACATGTTAGCAGTCAACTATATAATCAGGTCGCTGCTCACTACATGGCGCACCTCAGCGCCGCAATGCTGGCGGCTATGAGATGTGACCATTAACTTGTGCAGTCCATGTCGTCACGGTGCGGGAGCAAGTCACGAGCCAGCGCATGTGCAGAAAGAGGAGCGCACCACAGCAAGGGTACATGAAGGAATGAAATGTGAGAAATAGTTACAAAGTTCATGATACATAAAATAATAAGTAAAATAGCCGCCATCTTTACAAAAATATATCCAGAAATGGGGCAAGAAACAATCGTCTAAGGTTGTGGGAGTCTATGTGAACCAATCTGTAGATTTCGTAATTATTACTTAAAACCATGCGTTCAATGTTTACCATCCTTTGTATGAGATTCGATGGATGTTCTTAAACGTATTGAGGATATAAAAATGGAAAAGCATATGTACCTGGTATCATGTGACTTTGAATCTCTATACACGTGTATTAAACATGAATATGGGTTATCGTCAGTTTGATTTTGCCTCCAGATGAGAAACTTACAACCAGAATTGGTTGATCTTCTGCTGGTACTTTTGGAATTTGTACTCACACATAATTATTTCCTATTGAAGGACCAATACTGTTTACAACTCAGAGGTGTGGCAATGGTGCCACTTGTGCGTCGTCGTATGCAAATTTGTTTCTTGGATATTGGGAAAGAGAGTTGGTTCAGGTATTTAGGGGTGAAACAGAAGGACAAGTGACATCCTGGATGCATTACATTGATGACATCATTTTTGTGTGGCAAGGGTCTCGGCAGGCATTGGACTTGTACAACTACAGCTGAATATCACTTTGGCACACACTATTGCCCTAAAACATATGTGTTTCTTGGACATTGAAATTAATGTGTGTGATGATGGCGATCCTAATACCTGTGTATATCGTAAACATACTTTGGTAAATGCCCTACTTCATGCATACTCTTTTTATCCTAGGCATCTGATACATTCCATTCCCACCAGTCAGTTTCTCAGAGCAAGATGCATTTGTGATTCCACGACAAAGGTTGAAAAAGAATGTCATATTTTGAAAAGCAGATTCGCACAAAAGGGATACCATATGATGTTAAACACAAGAGAAATATATTTTCCAAGTATTTGTAAATTCTACTTTCTGATCCGGATTTGAAACAGGTCCTTACTCCTACTCCATTTGTTGATAAAAGAAGTAAGAACATACAGCGGGGAACAGAAGTATTTGAACACCCTTAGAAATCATAAAGGGGTCTGAAATTCACATTGTAGGTGCATAGACATAATAAAAAAATATAAAAAAATCTGAAATTCACATTGTATGAGTTTTAAAGAATTTATTTGTCTTGCACTGCTGAACATGAACATAAGTATTTGAACACCTGAGAAAATCAGTGTTAATATTTGGTACAGAAGCCTTTGTTTGTAATTACAGAGGTCAAACGTTTCCTGCAGTTCTTGCACACTGCTACAGGAATTTTGGCCCACTCCTTCACACAGATCTCCTCTAGATCTGTCAGGTTTCAGGGCTGTCGCTGAGCAACTCGGAGTTTCAGCTCCCTCCAAAGATGTTCTATTGGATTTAGGTCTGGAGACTGGCTAGGCCACTCCAGAACCTTGATATGCTTCTTACGGAGCCACTCCTTGGTTATCCTGACTGTGTGCTTTGGATCGTTGTCATGTTGGAAGACCCAGCCACGACCCATCTTCAATGCTCTGACTGAGGGAAGGAGGTTGTTGCTCAAAATCTCACAATGAATGGCCCCATTCATCCTCTCCTTAATACAGTGCAGTCATCCTGTTCCCTTCACAGATAAGCAGCCCCAAAGCATGATGTTACCACCCCCATGGTTCACAGTAAGGATGGTTTTGTTTAGGATGCAACTCATCCTTCTTTTTCCTCCAAAGACGACGAGTGAAGTTTAGACCAAAATGTTCTACTTTGGTCTCATCTGACCACATGACTTTCTCCCATGCCTCCTCTAGATCATCCAGATGGTCATTGGCAAACTTCAGATGGGTCTGGACATGTGATGATTTGAGCAGGGGAACCTTCCGTGCAATGCATGATTTGAAACCATGATGGCGTAGTGTTCCATCGACGTTGACCTTTGAAACTGTGGTCCCAGCATTCTTCATGTCATTGACCAGCTCCTCCCTTTTAGTTATGGGCTAATTCCTCACCTTTATTATCATCAGTGATACCCCACAAGGTGAGATTTTGCATGGAGCCCCAGTCCTAGGGAGACTGACAGTCGTCTTTAGCCTCTTCCATTTTCTAACAATTGCTCCAACAATTGCTCTTTTTTCACCAAGCTGCTTGGCATTTGCCCCCGTAGCCCTTTCCAGCCTTGTGGAGGTCCACAGTTTTGCTAGATTAAGTTAGATTTGTGAGTGGAGTAGAGGTGGACTTTTTAAAGGAACAGTAACAGGTCTTTGAGAGCCAGAATTCTTGCTGTTTCTCAGGTGTTCAAATACTTATGTTCAGCAGTGCAAGACAAATAAATTCTTTAAAAATCATACAATGTGATTTTTTTTTTTTATTCTGTCTGTCAGAGTGGGAATGCACCTACAATGTGAATTTCAGACCCCTCCATGATTTCTAAGTGGGAGAACTTGCAAAATCGCAGGATGTTCAAATACTTCTGTTCCTTACTGTACATGATATTCTCATGTGCAGCCATTACGTCCCTAAATGGGGTTCTTTCCCTTGTGGACATTGTTCTGCATATTAGGTGATCATCAAATCCAACATCTTTTTTTAACTCCTCTGGTGATTAGATGTACAATATTGTACACTTTATCAATTGTAGCATGTCTGGGGTAATCTATTACGCAACTTGCCCATGTGGCCTTATTTATATTGGTATGACAACACAAGAACTGCGCATACGGATTCAAGAACATCAGAAAGATATGCGAGCTGCTGCAAGAACTGACAATCTGGACAAAGAAAGCAATACCAAGTTTAAACTTATACCTCAACACTTTCGTGACAAACATGCAAGTAGGTGGCAAGATCTAAAGTTTTGTGGCATTGATAAAATCTCTTTGGGGTCAAGGTAAGGTAATCTTTTCAGAAGACTGGAACATATCAAGTACAATTGGATAGTGAAGCTGAGAACCCAGGTACCACAAGGCCTTAATGATAAAACCACCTTTGCGTCATCCCTAACCTAATAGTTTATATATCCTTTTATTATTATTATTATTTTTATATTACCTGGTTATGTGAGAGCTGGTGGTCAATAGTTGTTAACATAAGTAATGGTTTGTGTTGTGTTACAAATATGCATCTTTTGTCTTTTTAGATCCATTATTATGGGAGCAATGAGGGCAATTATTGCTTGGACCATGCCGCTGTTATTTTTATTATTTCTGTTTCCTTTCACCTAACACATAAATTTTTTTCTTTTATATATTTTAATGTCCCTTTCTGTCATTATAATTGCACATGATTAATATTTTCCGGTTTTTTGCTCAACAAGTTTTTCACTTTTGCTTTATTCATCATGTTTTGGTGTTCTCTGTCTTTTTGTGTTTTCACCAATTTTCACACTTTATTCCTACCACACAACTATTATTATTTTATCACTACACAAATTCTGTGTTTCTGTGAAATCTATTACATATTTTTCATCATATTCTCTATTTACCACACTATTTTTTGTAACACAGTTAAGTTCTAATATATTTACTATAGCAGTTTCATCCACATGTTCTTTATCATTTTCACAATTTTTTTTATTGTAATAATATTGTATTATAGATATACTCGTACACACTAGTGTTTTTTGAATCTTCACCTTATGTCTTGTTTTTACACTCACATTATTTACATTATTTCTTGTTTTTTCCTTTTTACTATTTTCATCATGTACACTGATTGGTGTGAATTTATTCACATCTTATTGACTTGATAATTAGGATGAGAGAATCGACTTTGGATGCTTCATCCAAAGTTGATTCGCATAAAACTTTGTTTTAATATGGTACGGAGCAAGCGCTCCATACAGTATTAGAATGTATTGGCTCCAATGAGTTGCAATTATTACTTCGCAAAGTCTCGTTGTACCGAACCCAGGTTTTTTACAGTAGAAATTAATTTATGAAGTTATTACCCAAGACTTTGCGAAGTAATAACTTTGGCACATTGGAGCCAAAACATTCTAACACTGTATGGAGCGCTCCATCCGTACAGTATTCAAACTAAGTTTTATACGAATTGACTTCGGATGAAGCATCCAAAGTCTATTCGCTCATCCCTATTGATAATCATGTTTGTAATTATTGTATGTACAGTATGTCTTTTGGTATTATTTATATTTACACTTTAGCCCCTGTTTCTTGCCCCATTTGTGATAATGTTCTTGGAAAGATGGCTGCTATTTTACTTATTATTTCATGTATCATGAACTTTGTATCTATATATTATTTCTCATGTTTCATTCCATCATGTACCCTTGTTAAAGATGGCCGCTGTGGTGCGCTCCTCGTTCTGTGTATGCGCCAGCTCGTGACATGCTCCCAGCTCTGTGACGACATGAACTGCACAAGTGCCTGTGCTCTCCGTGTCTTCCGGTTGCCGCGGGTGCGTCTACTGGCTGATGGCATGGCGGCATTGAGGTGCCCCATGTAGTTAGCAGCGATCTGATTATATAGTTGACTGATGACAGGTGACATGTTGCTAGTATTATTAGCTAACTGAGGTGTCCTTCATGAACATATTATTGCGCACTGTTGCAAATGGATCTACTTACAAACGATCCACCCACAGAACTATAAATATGTTGCCAGCTATCCCACCAGCCATTACCCCTTGAAAAAGCTTACAGCGAAACACACGGCGGGGAATGGTGGTAGTCTGACTTGGTATAGTATTACTTTTTTTGGTGGGTATAATTACTGCCTTTTACTTTTCTATTCTGTCAACTTACTACTTGTATCGCATGTAAATAGGGCTACATTGCCTTTGGATAAGTAGTTATTCTTAAGGCTATACGGGTTGTGCCATGGCTACACTGCCAGTTATTTACTTATGCACTTGCACTTCATTACCTTTACATTGTTGTCAGACCAACATAACTGACAACAATTTTTAATTTTTGTGCCTGCTAATCATGTTAAGAAATATTTGTTAAGACAATACATTTATTGTGTAATTATAATATCTTTTACCATCTAACCTCATATATCCATATTAGTTTTCCTGTCAATTATGTAAATAGGTTAATGTTACTTTATAGGGGAAAGTACTTTCGGTGTTCACAATTAAATTTCCCTACCCTTCTACAAACACACTGTACTAATGATAATTTACAATGGTAGAAATTAGGTTTTCGAAGTAAAATGTGTTTGCAATAACACTAAATGGTTTCTTAAAGTAATACACAGTGCGTTCACTAACATGGGTATAAAATGGCCTTATTGCTTTTGGTATGAATGGTTTCTTGAAATAATAAAACAACGTGTTCACTAACACAGGTATAATAATGGTGTTATTGCCATTTTGCTTTTGGTATAACACTCAACAGTATTTTGAAGTCATACACAACGCATACACTAACACGGGTATAAGGCACTGTAATTCCCAAATGCAAACTATAAATAGAAACTGGTTTTTGGGGAAAATAGGGGCAATACTTACACAATTGAAGCAGAATGTATGCTATTGGGGTGCTGGCAATAAGCCTATGAACTGTAGAAACCTTTTTATAAAAAAAAAGCTGTCTGGTTGTTTATACAGAAATATATAAAATGCAATAATCTATAAAGCAGAACTTGCTAGCAAGCCGCTTGAAACAACTGAGACAACGACTAGTCCCTCACTCACTCTGCTTTCCCTGATAAAAGTCTAACATCTAACCAATTATATCTACAATTCTCTCCTATAGTGACTCTACGTGGTCCCTCTATTGTCACTAGTATAGCTAGATCAGTGGCTTGCTTCTGCAATTGTTTTTTAGTAGACAGCCACAACACATCCTTTCACAACCCCAGCTGTACGCAGAATGACATTTTTCTTTCTGTGCAGAAGGGCCTGGCTGAATACTGCCCCTTGATTACTGATCAGACTGTCTGTCAGTGTAATGAACATTTTTTGTTGACTTGTGTTTCCTATATTCGTGCTGAAGATTTCAAAGGTTAATGGCTGAGTTGTAGTATACTGGTCAGTTGATGACCCCCGGCTGGTTTATGGACTCACGTTCTGACACTCAGCAAGGTTAAGGATTATGGGGATTTTTAGGCTACATGTTCCTATTGTTTGAAGAGATGGAAAATGAGCCCTTGGACCCATGTAAACTCCAGTCACTAAAAGGATTGGCTGAAGGGCAGGACACATCTTATAACATTATCTGTTAATTATCCAATTGGGCAAAGAAGATAAAGACTTTGTTGGCGCTAGGAAAGTTTTAAGTAACCACAGCGGGTGGGGTCTAGAGATGAGCAAAATGATTCTACCAAATCGATTTGTCTAATCAGCATGGCTTATACAAATGAATAATCACTGCTGATTGGACAAATTGATTCTAAAAGCCCAGCAGTGCTTTTTTATTCGTATAAGCCATGCTGATTGGACAAATCGATTCTGTAGAATCATTTTGCTCATTTATTGTACTTGATCTGGCTTTGTATAGCCTCGGGTAGTCTGAGGATAGACCTTTGTATCGACCCATGGGGAAGCAAGCATAGGCCTAACCAAGTAGTGAGGAAAAGTGGTGTCTGGTGTAGTGTGCCGTGACAGTCAGCCTCTGAGCAAATAAGGGCAAGTGCCACCATCATTTGATTCTCCATCTTTTCCCTTCTTTTCACAGTAAAACGGTGCTAGGCACTGTATTTATGATATTTGTCTAAAACGAATAACCAAACTTTGGACACGTTTGGCAGACAAATTTTTGTGAAATTCATACTACTCTGTTTCATTTGCTCATCTCTAATAGGCATATGTCTTTTTAGCGGTTTAGTGGTTTTTAATTACTGGTTTTTGAAAACTCAAATGTTAATAATATTGTGATGCAAAGTGAAATTAATAAAAATGTATTGTCATTTCCAGTAATTGTTATGTAATCCTGACCTGGGAAACAAATGCTACTGATCTGATCCCAAGCTAAATGGTTTGATATCCTTGGCAATTTTAATGCACAGTTCTATCCAAGCTATTCATTGAGGAACATTATAGGGGTTTTGTTGTGTGAAGACCAAGGAGAAGCAGGTAAGCAAAAAAGTCATTTATTTGGACACTGAAACCAGTTTCAGAGCATTCAACTGAGCTTTTCCAAATTCACCATTTCATTAGAAAGGAATAAAGTAAGCCAAAGCTTTGAAAATGCAGCTGTGAAACGCAGGCTATAACCTCGAAAAAACTGCAATGTATTTTTTAACAAAGAAGGTCTTAAAAACAAACCAGTTGGATAGGTTATGTAAAATAACCAACAAAGAAAAGGTCATTCTGTTTGCCATACTCAGGGTTGTGCAATTGATTTAAAGCCTATTGTTGATACTGGATAAAAGTTTGCGGGTATCGTTTAACTAATGCACTCTGAATGCAGCTTTGCATAGTTTCTACTGCTTATGTCAAACAATACTGTAGGGAGTATTAGAATACCAAAATAGGACCCTCCACACATGGCTAGTTATGCAGAAGAATGAAAGTAGGAGAGGTCTGGATGCATAACAGCCAAATTCTCACAACATTTTCTAACATTATACAGCCTTATTGCTATAAGGACTCATGCACACGACCGCATGTATTTTGCAGTCCACAAAAAAACAGATCCGCAAAAAATACAGATGACGTCCGTGTGCATTTCAATGGAACAGCTGGGCCCTAGTAGAACAGTACTATCCTTGTCCGTAATACGAACAATAATAGGACATGTTCTATTTTTTTGCACAATGGAAATACGGACATACTGAAACAGAATGTACAAGGAGTAACTTCTGTTTGTTTGTTTTTGCAGACCCATTGAAATGAATGGTTCAGCATACAGTCCGCAAAAAAACGGAACGGACAAGAAAAGTAAATAAGTTTGTGTGCATGAGCCCTAAGCCTGATCCTCTTCCATTTCTGCCAAATGTTTCTACCATCTCCCAATATACCAGCTCCTTTAGATAGAGATGTTATGAGCTGACACAACTTACATAATGAAATAGATCATATTAGACGTAGAGTAATTTTCAGTATATTTTAGGCAGTCCATTTCCAGATTTGGAAACTGATACTTTTTTTATGTAGTAGATTTTATAACGTATGTAACTTTCCTGGCATCAGTGACCATTGCTTATCTGCAATGGTTACTGCAAGTATAGGAGGGCTGCAAGTACAAAATGGTGTACGTAGATCCTAAGGCTTAAAGGGTTGTCTGGGTTCAGAGCTGAACACGGACATATCCCCATTTTTACCCAGGTAGGCCGTCTGATATGAGCACCAGAGCATTTCATGCTCCGATGCTCTCCCCCTTGCCCTGCACTCTATCGCCCAGGACACAGGCTTTTTGCTTATGTTTTTTACACTAATCGTGGAGGCTTCCGCCTAGCAGTGTTCCCAGTGACATCATCGGCACTGATGTCATTTTACAGTCTAGGGCAGATCTAAAGCCTGCCCATTAGTGCCGATGACATCCCAAGGCTCACTGCTAGGTGGAAGCCTCCACCTAGCTTTACCCAT
The DNA here is from genome assembly GCF_014858855.1 of Bufo gargarizans. NCBI lineage: Eukaryota > Metazoa > Chordata > Amphibia > Anura > Bufonidae > Bufo > Bufo gargarizans. The sequence continues at coordinate 337,368,059 of NC_058082.1, read as the reverse complement.
GAAGAGTCCAGTACCTTACTGGATCTCCAGAAAAAGCCTTTGCTCTGTGCATGAAATGCTCCGATGCGCATGTTAGAGGGGCTGCCTGGGTGAGAACGGGGATATGTTAGGGTTCAGATCTGAACCCAGACAACCCCTTTAAGGCCCCTTTACATGGGCTGACTGACCAATTATTGAGAACAACCTTTTGTTCCTGATAATTGCCTCATCGTGAGTGGAGGTGAGAGCTGCATTTACATACAGCAAATCAATACTGCAATGTTTGCTCTTTCATTGGTGACATATTTTCACAGGCCATTTATCAAAAATGATCATTCCTAGGAACTTTCCTTCCTGACAATTGCCTGATTATCTGCCCATGTAAAGGGGCTTTTAATGTATGCCTACAAATATGTTGAGAGGCTTTTGGAATCTGGAATGGTCAGTGGATCTCTCATCATAAACTTCTGGTGGGAGATGCAGCCTGCCCATTGTTGGAGGCAGGGGTGGAAATACCAGCTGCACAGGGGCCCATACAGCTTAGACTGGCGCACTGGCGATTGCGCACAGTAGCAAATGTAGCTGACCGCAGTGGGGCCCCCTTCCTGAACTTCAGAGGGACTGAGAGATAATGTGCCTCTCCAGGGCTGAATACCAACGCTGATTCATAGGAGGACTGACAGGTTTTAGTGTAATCAGCACTCCTGATCAGAAAGGCTGTGTCCACAAGGTCTGATTTTTACAAAATCATGGCAAAAAAAAACAAACGCATTTTGAGGTGAGGAAGGGATCAATATGTAATGTAGTGTAAAAGAGTGCCTGCATGTATGACAGTGTGTGTATGTAAGAGTACCTGCATGTGTATAAATGTGTGTATGTAAGAGTGCAAGTGAGGAAGTGTGAAAAACAGCTGCACGTATGAAACTCCAGTATGTGTGTTAGGGCACATTGAGACGGCCATATGTACTGGTCTGCATCCATTCTGTGATACGGATCCATTCATTTCAATGGGGCCGCAAAAGATGCGAACAGGACACCATGTGCTGTATGCATCGTACTTCCGTTCTGTGGCCTTACAAAAAAGATAGAGCTTGTCCTATTCTTGTCTGAAATTGCAGACAAGAATAGACATTTTTTATCATAGGAGACACAAAGCCAGTCTCCGTGTTTTGTGGATCCGCAATTTGCCAACCACAAAACACATACGGCCGTCTAAATGGGCCGTTTAAGCTGGCACCACAAGGTGGCTGTGGCTGCAATGCACTGTGTGCAGCCAAAGACCGCAGCAACACTGCGCTACATCACAACTAGTAAAAGTAAATGGGGGCGTGACCTGACAATCACAAGATATCCAACCTGCTGAATTTCTTGCAACTTTCTGATTATGATTGTAAGAAACATCAAGATCACAATGCGGCCCCATTCATTTTAACTCAATGCATCGCATTATTGTGCTGCTGTGACCCTCGGTTTCACAACACATTGTTGGCCAAAAGCAATGTGCAGCCTTAAAGGGGTTACTGTATATATATATTTTTCCATTTCCCCCTTTTTCATTGGTACTGAACTTGTTAAATGTTGCTTCCTGGGCCAGTGCTGTACTTCTGGTCCTTATATGCTTCTTGGTCCTCCAGGATTATGCACGTGTTTTATATTTTTATTTCTTTATGTGTGCTTTGGGGAGGGGGGCGCAGTAACATTCTTTGCACAGGGGCCCTCTGCTGTCTATATACACCCCTGATTGGAGGTACACTTTTATCTATAATTCTATCCAATAGCCCAAAAGAATGTGTGTTTAAGTAACATGCCACAGTTGAATAATTATGTTTATTTCAGTTTTGTTTCTATAAATCTGTATTACAGTTATTTATAATTCATGTTAGCAATAACTATATTATTTTTATATCACATATAACCATTTGTGCATGTATTATAGTAAGATAATGTATCACACAGGTATTTATGCTTCTGTGTATTTTCAGAACATTGGCATAGTAATTAGTGACATAGTTAATACGGTTGAAAAAAGACATACAGTACAGACCAAAAGTTTGGACACACCTTCTCATTCAAAGAGTTTTCTTTATTTTCATGACTATGAAAACTGTAGATTCACACTGAAGGCATCAAAACTATGAATTAACACATGTGGAATTATATACACAAAAAAAAGGTGTGAAACAACTGAAAATATGTCATATTCTAGGTTCTTCAAAGTAGCTACCTTTTGCTTTGATTACTGCTTTGCACACTCTTGGCATTCTCTTGATGAGCTTCAAGAGGTAGTCCCCGGAAATGGTCTTCCAACAGTCTTGAAGGAGTTCCCAGAGATGCTTAGCACTTGTTGGCCCCTTTGCCTTCACTCTGCGTTCCAGCTCTCCCCAAACCATCTCGATTGGGTTCAGGTCCAGTGACTGTGGAGGCCAGGTCATCTGGCGCAGCACCCCATCACTCTCCTTCATGGTAAAATAGACCTTATACAGCCTGGAGGTGTGTTTGGGGTCATTGTCCTGTAGAAAAATAAATGATGGTCTAACTAAACGCAAATCGGATGGAATAGCATGCCGCTGAAAGATGCTGTGGTAGCCATGCTGGTTCAGTATGCCTTCAATTTTGAATAAATCCCCAACAGTGTCACCAGCAAAGCACCCCCACACCATCACTCCTCCTCCTCCATGCTTCACGGTTGGAACCAGGCATGTAGAGTCCATCCATTCACCTTTTCTGCGTCGCACAAAGACACGGTGGTTGGAACCAAAGATCTCAAATTTGGACTCATCAGACCAAAGTACAGATTTCCACTGGTCTAATGTCCATTCCTTGTGTTCTTTAGCCAAAACAAGTCTCTTCTGCTTGTTGCCTGTCCTTAGCAGTGGTTTCCTAGCAGATATTCTACCATGAAGGCCTGATTCACACAGTCTCCTCTTAACAGTTGTTCTAGAGATGTGTCTGCTGCTAGAACTCTGTGTGGCATTGACCTGGTCTCTAATCTGAGCTGCTGTTAACCTGCGATTTCTGAGGCTGGTGACTCGGATGAACTTATCCTCCGCAGCATAGGTGACTCTTGGTCTTCCTTTCCTGGGGCGGTCCGCATGTGAGCCAGTTTCTTTGTAGCGCTTGATGGTTTTTGTGACTGCACTTGGGGACACTTTCAAAGTTTTCCCAATTTTTCAGATTGACTGACCTTAATTTCTTAAAGTAATGATGGTTACTCGTTTTTCTTTACTTAGCTGCTTTTTTCTTGCCATAATACAAATTCTTACAGTCTATTCAGTAGGACTATAAGCTGTGTATCCACCTGACTTCTCCACAATGCAACTGATGGTCCCAACCCCATCTATAAGGCAAGAAATCCCACTTATTAAACCTGACAGGGCACACCTGTGAAGTGAAAACCATTTCAGGTGACTACCTCTTGAAGCTCATCAAGAGAATGCCAAGAGTGTGCAAAGCAGCAATCAAAGCAAAAGGTGGCTACTTTGAAGAACCTAGAATATGACACATTTTCAGTTGTTTCACACTTTTTTGTTATGTATATAATTCCATAACAAACTTTATTTTCATGACTATGAAAATTGTAGATTCACACCGAAGGCATCAAAACTATGAATTAACACACGTGGAATTATATACATAACAAAAAAGTGTGAAACAACTGAAAATATGTCATATTCTAGGTTCTTCAAAGTAGCCACCTTTTGCTTTGATTACTGCTTTGCACACTCTTGGCATTCTCTTGATGAGCTTCAAGAGGTAGTCACCTGAAATGGTCTTCACTTCACAGGTGTGCCCTGTCAGGTTTAATAAGTGGGATTTTTTGCCTTATAAATGGGGTTGGGACCATCAGTTGCGTTGTGGAGAAGTCAGGTGGATACACAGCTGATAGTCCTACTGAATAGACTGTTAGAATTTGTATTATGGCAAGAAAAAAGCAGCTAAGTAAAGAAAAACGAGTGGCCATCATTACTTTAAGAAATTAAGGTCAGTCAGTCCAAAAAATTGGGAAAACTTTGAAAATGTCCCCAAGTGCAGTCACAAAAACCATCAAGACCTACAAAGAAACTGGCTCACATGCGGACCGCCCCAGAAAAGGAAGACCAAGAGTCACCTCTGCTGCGGAGGATAAGTTCACCCGAGTCACCAGCCTCAGAAATCGCAGGTTAACAGCAGCTAAGATTAGAGACCAGACCTGACAAGCAGAAGAGACATGTTTGGGCTAAAGAACACAAGGAATGGACATTAGACCAGTGGAAATCTGTGCTTTGGTCTGATGAGTCCAAATTTGAGATCTTTGGTTCCAACCACCGTGTCTTTGTGCGACGCAGAAAAGGTGAATGGATGGACTCTACATGCCTGGTTCCCACCGTAAAGCATGGAGGAAAAGGTGTGATGGTGTGGGGGTGCTTTGCTGATGACACTGTTGGGGATTTATTCAAAATTGAAGGCATACTGAACCAGCATGGCTACCACAGCATCTTGCAGCGGCATGCTATTCCATCCAGTTTGTGTTTGGTTAGACCATAATTTATTTTTCAACAGGACAATGACCCCAAACACACCTCCAGGCTGTGTAAGGGCTATTTGACCATGAAGGAGAGTGATGGGGTGCTGCGCCAGATGACCTGGCCTCCACAGTCACCAGACCTGAACCCAATCTAGATGGTTTGGGGAGAGCTGGACCGCAGAGTGAAGACAAAAGGGCCAACAAGTGCTAAGCATCTCTGGGAACTCCTTCAAGACTGTTGGAAGACCATTTCAGGTGACTACCTCTTGAAGCTCATCAAGACAATGCCAAGAGTGTGCAAAGCAGTAATCAAAGCAAAAGGTAGCTACTTTGAAGAACCTAGAATATGACATATTTTCAGTTGTTTCACACTTTTTTGTTATGTATATAATTCCACATGTGTTAATTCATAGTTTTGATGCCTTCAGTGTGAATCTGCAATTTTCATAGTCATGAAAATAAAGAAAACTCTTTGAATGAGAAGGTGTGTCCAAACTTTTGGTCTGTACTGTACGTCCATCAAGTTCAACCAAGGGAATTGAAACTCAGATTTCTACATGTTTTCATAAGAATTAATGTTTTTTACTGTTAAGAATTTGTCTAGACCCTTTTTCAAAACTGTCCACTGTTCCTGCTGTGACCACGTCCGGAGGAAGTCTATTCCACAGTGACACCGTTCTTACAGAAAAGAAGCTTTGACGCTTCCTGAGACTGAACATTTTCCTCTCCAGTCGGAGGCGGTGCCCCCTTGTCTTTTTAGTGTATTTTACATGGAACAGCTTTTCACTGTATTTTTTGTATGCTCCATTTATATATTTGTATAGGTTAATCATGTCCACCCTTAGACGTCTCTTCTCAAGACTAAATAAATTAAATTCTTTTAATCTTTCTTCATAACTAAGACCCTCCATTCCCCTTATCATTTTAGTCACTCTCCTCTGTCCTTTTTCCAGCTGCAGAGCGTCCTTTCTATGTACTGGTGCCCAGAACTGAACTGCATATTCCAGATGAGGCCGCACCAATGCTTTGTAAAGTAGTAATATAACATCCCTGCCCCGCGAGTCCATGCCTTGTTTATTGCATGACAATATCCTGGTGGCCTTAGAAGCAGCTGATTGACATTGTATGCTGTAATTTAATCTACCATCCACAAGGACACCCAAATCCTTCTTTATAAGTGACTGTCCCAGTGCTACATCACCTAGGACATATGAAGCACAGAGATTATTACTACCAAGATGCATAACTTTGCATTTGTCCACATTGAACCTCATTTGCCAAGTTGATGCCCAATCACTCAGAGTGTTCAAGTCAGCTTGAAGTTTATGGACATCTTCCATAGACTGTGCAGTTCTACACAGCTTAGTGTCATCTGCAAAAATAGATATGGTGCTATTAATCCTGTCCTCAATATGATTCATAAATACATTAAATAATAAAGGGCCCAGCACTGAACCTTGGGGTACACCACTTATAACCTGGGACCATTCTGAATAGGAATCATTGACCACAAATCTCTGGACACGGTCCTTCGTCCAGTTTTCAATCCAATTAAAAACTATACTTTCCAAGCCTATAGACCTTACTTTACCTATTAAGTGTTTATGAGGGACAGTATCAAAAGCCTTTGCAATATCCAGAAACACTACATCCACAGCCGCCCCTCTGTCCAGGCTACGATTCACCTCCTCATAAAAACAAATCAGGTTAGTTTGACAACTTCTGTCCTTGGTAAACCCATGTTGGTTATCACTTATAATATTATTTATAGTCACATACTCCGGTATATAGTCCCTTAAGAGTCTTTCAAACATTTTTCCCACAACATAATTTTAACTAACTGGTCTATAATTACCTGTGGAGGACCTTGATTCTTTTTTTAATATAGTACCAGTACTTAGAGAATCTTAAAAAAATATGAACAGGGGCACTGCAATGACTGAACTGAGCTCTTTAAAGGGAGTCTGTCACCTCCATATGGCAATATACAGTGCTTACATTGCCCTATAGCACACCTATGCAGGATTGTAATGGTACCTTTGTTCTTTTCTGTAGACTTGCACCAGCAGGAAAAACGAAGTTTAATTCATATGCAAATGAGCACTCGCAAGTGCCCAGGGGCGGCGTTCAGTGTGTAGGTGCCCAGGCTGCTCTGCCTTCTTCTCACTTTACTCCTCCCCAGCCTCTGCCTTTGCCCGCCCTCCAAGTCTCTTGCCTCATTGAATTAAACTTCGTTTTTCCTGCTGGTGCAAGTCTAAAGAAAAGAACAAAGGTACCGTTACATTCCTGTATAGGTGTGCTACAGAGCCATGTAAGCACTGTATATGGCCATATGGAGGTGACAGACTCCCTTTAAGCACTCTTGGGTGTAATCCATCTGGACCCAGACCCAGAGTTTTGTTCACATTTACCCCATTTAAATTCTCTTGGACCATATCTTCAGTTAGCCAATTGAGTATATCACTGGATGTACTAACAACCCCTGTTGCCACAGATATCAGCTCCTTTCTCTATTTTTGTATACATACAGAGCTAAAAAAAACTATTTAGGAACTCTGCCTTTTCCTTATCTTCAGTGAATACCCCCCCCCCCCCTTACCATTATTTCGATTTTAGAATTTATTATTAGATTTTTTAGATTTTATATATTTAAAAACCTTTTGGGATTCGTTTTGTTTTGTTTTGCTACCTGCTGTTCGTTTTGTATCTTTGCTAATTTTATCTCCTTTTTTGCAGATTTTATTAAGCCTTTTGTAATCTTCAAATGCTACAGCTGACCCCTCAGATTTTTATTTTTTAAATGCCCTCTTTTTGTCTTTTATTGCCCTTTTATGGTAGCTGTAAGTCATGGGGGGTTTAATTTTAGCCTTTTATACTTGTTACCTAAAGGGATAAAAAAAATAGGCAATTACTCAATGTGGATTTGAAGCTCTCCCAGTCTATGCCCTGAAATGCTGCCCTCAACTCAAGGAAATTAGCCTTTTTGAAATTTACCAATTAAAGATGGATACAAAATGAAATAAAACACGAGATCAACATTTATATACAGCCCAAATTCCTGGGAAGCTGTGTAAAATGTATATAACTATAAATAAAAACAGAATGCAATGATTTGCAAATCTTGTAGACCTCTATGTTATTTACAGTAGATCACAGAACACATATCAGATGTTTAAAGTGAGACATTTTACCACTTCATGAAAAAACTAATTTAAAAGTTGATGGCAACAAAGTATCTAAAATAAATTGGGACAGGAGCAACAATAGGCTGAAAAGTAAGTAGATTCAATAAAAAACTGGTGAAGGAGCAATTTTCTACTAAGTCACATTACTGGGTATAAAAAGCGCTTGTAAGGCTTCGCTCACATCGCCGTTCAGCCTTTCCGTTCTCCTGTCCCATTTAGGGGCAGGAAAACGCAAAGGACGTATTCGGCACTTAACTGAGCCGAACGGAGCTCATGGGCCCCATAGACTATAATAGGGTCCGTTAGGTGTCCGCTCAGAAGATTTTGGAGCAAAGACAAAAGTTGTGCATTCACAGTGATGTGAACGAAGCCTTAGAGAGACAGAGTCTTTCAGAAGCAAAGATGGGCAGAGATTCACCTGTGAAAAATTGCATCTAAATATTGTGGAAGGATCTCAGAAAAATGATTCTCAATGTAAAATTGTGAAGACTTTCAATATCCCACCATCTACAGTACATAATATTATCAAAAGATTCCGAAAATTTGGAGAAATTAATGTGCTCAATGGAAAAGGCCGACGTCTACTGGCCCTCGGGTAGCACTGCATTAAATACATGCATAAGGGTCCATTCACACGTCCGTAGTGTATTGGGATACGCCATACACCCGGCCGGCACCCCCATAAAACTGCCTATTCTTGGCCGCAATCAAACGTGTTGATGGGCGGGGGTCGCAGCAAGATTGAAGACAGTCTCATAGACTTTATATTAAAACCATCTCCAGTCTCGCACTCAGCAGTGAGGGGGAAGTAGTGCTCGGCTAAGCACTTCTGACTCCTTGTTCTAGCGATCAGCAGGGGTCTCAGTGCTGGGATCCCTGCTAATCAACACTTTTGATATGTCCCTATGACACTCATATCCAAAGTTCTTTTTATTTTATTGAATTGCTTTGTAATTTGTTTAGAATGGATTCATTAATCTCTAGTTCTAAAACTATAATGAAAGAACCTAGTCCACATGAATACCGTTACATTCCTGAAATGGGAAAATGAACTTGGGAAATTGTTTATTACACAACAATAGTCATTTATATTTATTTACCTAATAAAACTTGTATCTATACAAACAACTGAGAGGAGAGCTATCAGCAAGTGCTGGAGATGTGGAGGAAAGGATGGAATTAGTATGCATATATGAAGATATTGTACAAAAATTCACCCATTTTGGATGTATATAGAGTATGATGTCGGATGTCTGGGGGCTATGTGCTTCAGGCTACTTTCACATCCGTGCTTTCCCTTTCTGCTAATGAGTCCCATCATAGGATATCAATAGCGGGGGAAAACGCTTCTGTTTTGTCCCCATTCATTGTCAATGGCGACAAAAGCACCAGAATGCATTCCGTTCCGTTTAGTTGTCCCCATCGGGGACAGAATAACACTGCAAGCAAACACACTAGAAAACGCGGCCGTCCCCCATTGACTTTCAATGGTGTTCATGATCCTTCATGGCTATTTTAAAGATAATACAACCGGATCAGCTCATAACGGATGCACACGGTTGTATTATCATGATGGAAGTGTTTTTACTGATCCATGACATATCCAGCAAAAACTTCTGTTAAAGTAGCCTTATGTGTTCTCGCTTTGCCTGTGCTATATGGAAAAAAAACATTGATAATGAAATAATAGTTAAAAAAAGAATGTGGATAAATCTGTGCATTTATGAATTTTATTTTGTTATGTGCTATTTTTGTTTTTGGTCTTAACTGTGGCAACGTGGTATAAGTAAGCTTTGGAACATTTTATACCTTGCCCTAGCAGTAAATTACTTTCTTCTGTGTTAATGGACAGTGCAAAATGCCTTGAGGTAATACAGACAATGCTATGCAAATTAGTGTTTTGTGTATAATAGTAGTTGAATTGTTGTCCTGTTGATGTAAGTGAATGTTGGTTTCGATGGGATAACTTCCAGATGATTGATTCACAAAGCTGCTCTCCATGGATATGCCTAACATACATTCCACAGAGCTGACTCATTGTTAATACTGGTATCCAAAATTAAATGTCTTTTCCTTATTTCACCTGTTCAGCTTTAGTTCTGTATACACAGTTTTCCAACAAAGGCACTACATAATTATTGTTACATAACCATCTACCTTTACAGCCCCAAGGTATTTTATTTACTAGAAAACATTAAGTTTTAAAATAGTAAAATAGAATTAATTATGTCAATGCGTATTAAATAATATCATTTTGGACTAATGAATTGTTTTGGGACATGTGGCTGCCTGCTAAAATCCCTTGAGAACGTTGCAATATGAAGATAGCTGCGAAGGACATGAAATCTATTAGAGAAACGGATGTATGCGGAATACTCGTCATTGCTGTTTAGAATTCTGCCACCATATAAAATGCTATGGTCTGAAGGAACATTACTGCATAGAATGCTGGCATATGGATGCAAAAAGACTTGTTCAGCCATAGCTAGGGTACATGCAGATAAGGCCTCATGCACACGACAGTATTTTTTAACGGTCCGCAAAAGCGGGGTCCGTAGGTCCGTGATCCGTGACCGTTTTTTCATCCGTGGGTCTTCCTTGATTTTTGGAGGATCCACGGACATAAAAAAAAAGTCGTTTTGGTGTCCGCCTGGCCGTGCGGAGCCAAACGGATCCGTCCTGACTTACAATGCTAGTCAATGTGGACGGATCCGTTTGACGCTGACACAATATGGTGCAGTTGCAAACGGATCCGTCCCCCATTTTAATGTAAAGTCAGGAGTCCCTTTATACCATCGGATCGGAGTTTTCTCCAATCCGATGGTATATTTTAACTTGAGGTGTCCCCATCACCATGAGAACGCCTCTATGTTAGAATATACTGTCGGATATGAGTTACATCGTGAAACTCAGATCCGACAGTATATTCTAACACAGAGGCGTTCCCATGGTGATGGGGACGCTTCAGGTTAGAATATACTAAAAAGCTGTGTACATGACTGCCCCCTGTTTTTAACTCATTGGTGATTGGTGGCCAGTGCGGCCGCCCCCCCCCTCCCCCCTGTAGTTAACGCATTGGTGGCCAGAGGGCCCCCCTCCCTCCCCTGTAGTTAACTCGTTTGTAGCCAGTGGACCCCCCCCCTCCCTCCCCTGTAGTTAACTCGTTGGTGGCCAGCCCCCCCCTCCCCTGTAGTTAACTCATTTGTAGCCAGTGGGCCCCCCCTCCCTCCCCTGTAGTTAACTCGTTGGTGGCCAGCCCCCCTCCCTCCCCTGTAGTTAACTCATTGGTGGCCAGTGGGCCCCCTTCCCTCCCCTGTAGTTAATTCGTTGGTGGCCAGTGGGCCCTCTCCCCTCCCTCCCCCTTCTAATTAAAATCTCCCCCCCTATCATTGGTGGCAGTGGAAAGTACCTATCGGAGTCCCAGTTTAATCGCTGGGGCTCTGATCGGTAACCATGGCAACCGGGAAAGCTACTGCAGTCCCGGTTGCCATGGTTACTTAGCAATTTGTAGAAGCATCATACTTACCTGCGAGATGCGATGTCTGTGTCCGTCCGGGAGCTCCTCCTACTGGTAAGTGACAGATCATTAGGCAATGCACCGCACAGACCTGTCACTTACCAGTAGGAGGAGCTCCCGGCCGGACACAGACATCGCAGCTCGCAGGTAAGTAAGATGCTTCTACAAATTGTAGCGTCCCGGTTGCCATGGTTACCGATCAGATCCCCAGCGATTAAACTGGGACTCCGATCGGTACTCTCCACTGCCACCAATGATAGGGAGGAAAGATTTTAATTAGGAGGGGGAGGGAGGGGAGAGGGCCCACTGGCCACCAACGAGTTAACTACAGGGGAGGGAGGGGGGGGGCCCACTGGCCACCAATGAGTTAACTACAGGGGAGGGGGGCCCACTGGCTACAAATGAGTTAACTACAGGGGAGGGAGGGGGGGCTGGCAACAAATGAGTTAACTACAGGGGAGGGACGGGGGACCCACTGGCTACAAATGAGTTAACTACAGGGGAGGGAGGGGGGACCCACTGGCCACCAATGAGTTAACTACAGGGGCAGGGGGGGCCGCACTGGCCACCAATGAGTTAAAAACAGGGGGGGGGGGGTCGGACGGACAGGATACACGGATCACGGTCTCGGCTGCAAAACGGTGCATTTTCCGATTTTTCCACGGACACATTAAAAGTCAATGGGTCCGCGAAAAAAGACGAAGAACGGCACAACAGCCACGGATGCACACAACGGTCGTGTGCATGAGGCCTTAGAAGAGAAATGAAGCACAAACCTAGAATAAAGAACCAATAATTAGACAGCACATGAAAGAAATGTGTTAAAGGATATATCCATCTTTGACAAAATTGTTATTATTTTTATTGTTCTAGTGCATAAAAAGCAACTTTGCAAATAGTCATGGCTATTGCAACTATAGGGGCGCATGGGTCTGCTTAGGAGCTGTACACACAAAACAGTAGTGAGTTTTCTAACAAAGGCTGTTCTTGTAATTTTAAAAAAACATTTACATACATTCAAGCAATAATAATGTTTAATAAAAATGTGTATATATCTTTTAAATATATCCTAGATTTGTATTTTTCATAGAATGAGGCAATATTTCTTTTTGCTGTTATAATAAGTATAATAAGGCTAGTTTCACATCTGCAGGAGAGCCTCCAACTGACTGTCCCAGCAGAGAACGTTGGGAATCCGCCAAACAAAATCTGCTATGTTTAGAGGTTTTTGTGCCAATTCTCTGCCAGGTAGTGGCCAGATCTCTGTCAGCAATGACCTCATAAACACCTATTTAAGGCTACTTTCGCACTAGAGTTTTTTTTACTGGATCCAGCAGGGTTCAACAAAAACACTTCCGTTACTGATAATACAACCATGTGCATCCGTTCGCCTCTACATACACAGTTTTACTTCAGGTTTCCATAACAACCCAGTCATTTTTCTTCACTGCTGTAGGAGAGCTTTAAAGGAAATCTGTCACCAGAATAATTGATATTGAAGTAAAGCCATGGCCTAATAGCACTAATAGAACCTTATTTCTAGATGTGCCTTTGTTCCAGCAATAGATGTTTTTATGCACTGAAAATCCAGTTTATTTGGTATGCAAATGAGCCAGTAAAGGTGCCCAGGGCATCACTCTTGCAGAAAGGAGGCCAGACACGCCACCTGCCACAATGTGTCCACACTCAAAAGGCGAACGTAAGGCTGCTGTCTGAGACTGAGCTGTTCAAAAGGACATCCCTGTGTCCGTCCAGGCCCTGCACCAGATGGAGGACAAGGAGTCTAAAAGCTGGACTAGAAGAAAAATGAAAGAAATGCTCCAGCACCACGGTGGATAGTATTAAAGTCCCGGTCTTTATTGTCACCAAGAATCCAGGTGAGTACAGCAATCACAAAAAACACTGGTAGTCCCCGGTGCCCCGGATCTACGCGTTTCGAACTGTCGTGTTCTTAGTCATGACTGGCTTGAGTCCGCTCCGTGCACCGCCGTAGAGGACGATGAGGTGAGCTGGCTATAACCCTTTCTGTAAAAGCTGGACTGTTCAGCCTAAAACTAGACCTCTGGCCACCCTAGGGGCAGGCTGCTGTGGAGGTCACAGTTAAGGGGATGGTCCGCTATGGAGGTCAGTGTTAAGGGGCAGATTGCTGTAAAGGCCACTGTTAAGGGGACGGGTCCTGTGCAGGTCACTGTTAATGGGGGTGGTGTGCTGTGAAACTGACTGTTAAAGGGGAAGGCTGCTATAAAAGGTCAAAGTTAAGGGGGCGGAGGTCCAATTTTAATGGACAGGGCACTGTGGGGGGGGGGGGGGCAGTGTTAAGGGCTGGGGGGCTGTAGATGTCACTGTTATAGTGGATAGTGTTGATATCCTTTAACGACACACACAAACATTAAATGAAATAGATTAAATATACCCGATCGAAACTGGTTCCTTCAGCTAGTATATAGCTATATCTGTAGTGTATCACAATGTATATATATATAGTGTATCACAAAAGTTAGTACACCCCTCACATTTTTGTAAATATTTGATATCTTTTCATGGGACAACACTGAAGATATGACACTTTGATTCAATGTAAAGAAGTTAGTATATAACTTGTATAACAGTGTCAATTTGGTGTTCCCTCAAAATAACTCAACACACAACCATTAATGTCTATACCACTGGCGACAAAAGTGAGTTCCCCCCTAAGTGAAAATGGCCAAATTGTGCCCAATTAGCCATTTTCCTCCCCGGTGTCATGTGACTCATTAGTGTTACAAGGTATCAGGTTTAAATAGGGAGCAAGTGTGTTAAATTTGGTGTTATCGCTCTCACACTTTCTCATACTGGTCACCGAAGTTCAGCATGGCACCTCTTGGCAAAGAACTGTCAGAGGATCTGAAAAAAAAAAGAATTGCTGCTCTACATAAAGATGGCCTAGGCTGTAAGAAGATTACCAACACACTGAAACTAAGCTGCAGCACAGTGGCCAAGACCATACAGCAGTCTAACAAGACAGATTCCACTCAGAACAGGCCTCTCCATGTTCAACCAAAGAAGTTGAGTGCACATGCTCAGCGTCGTATCCAGAGGTTGTCTTTTCAAAATAGATGTTTGAGTGCTGCCAGCATTGCTGAAGAAGTTAAAGGGGTGGGGGATTAGCCTGTCAGTGCTCAGACCAGTGTGCACACTGCATGGCTGTTGTCCCAGAAGGAAGCCTCTTCTAAAGATGATGCACAAGAAAGCCCACAAACCGTTTGGTGAATAAAAGCAGACTAAGGAAATGGATTACTGGAACCATGTCCTGTGGTCTGGTGAGACCAAGATAAACTTATTTGGTTCAAATAAGGCAACCAGGTGAGGAGTACAAAGACAAGTGTCTGTTGTCTACAGTAAAGCATGGTGGTTGATGTGTCATAGTTTGGGGCTGCATGAGTTCATTGAGGGAACCATGAATTCTAACATGTACTGTGGCATACTGAAGCAGAGCATGATCCCCTCCCTTTGGAAACTGGGCTGCAGGGCAGTATTCCACCATGATAAAGACCTCAAAGACACCTTCAAGACGACCACTGCCTTGCTAAAAAAAACTGAGGGTAAAGGTGGTGGACTGGCCAGACCTAAACCTTATTAAGCATCTGTGGGGCATCCTCATTTTATGCGAATCGTTAGAATGTATTGGCTCAGATGAGATAAGTTATTACTTTGTGAAGTCTTGCAAGACTTCAGGTAATAAGTTCAAAAATTCATTGCTACTGCTAAAAAGCTTTTCCCAAACTCAGTTTCATTTCCAAGATACCACTTGGAACCAAACCCGAGTTCTGCTGTGGCTGATATGTGGATTAAAATGTTTGGCAGCAGGTGAGGTGTTTTGTGATTTTCTGCAGCAACTGATGTGTTTATTAAAATGTTCTGTAGCAGCTGAGGTGTGTATTATGATGTTCTGCAGCAGCAGATGTGCAGCATGCCACAGGTGAGATGTCAGCCAGAGGGTCCCTTTAAGATAGTATCAGTGCTTAAAAAGTTTATGTTGAGACGCCAGTGGCATTTTAGCAATGAGGGACTAGGTCCCCCTAATAAGATGGCACTGGTGGTACCCAGGTGTAGGAATGCCAGAGTGGTGTAAGGGTTGCCTATAGTGTTCCTTTTTGCACTTGTTACGGTGCTCCTACCTGGACATCCGGAACCCTTGGCGTAGTCGTCCGCAGCAGTGCAACTGAAATGGTTAGGTGGTAAGGATTATGGTGAAATAATTTTATCTTGGTCACCAGCAGCTCTGGCATAAGCTTTGGCAGGCAAACACATTTGGCTCAGCTACATCTATCACTTTCTTTGGCTCTGCTGTGTTATCAGATTAAATATAAACTTTTCCTTTCTGCTGTACTTATCTTTCTGTAGTTTGTATCTTGATCTGTACCTTTTATCTTTATTTCGCTCTCTCTTTATCTTTATCCAGGGAACCTTTCTTCCTGGCTTTTGAAGTTCTTTACTTCTTTTCTTTGGTTCCAGCAGAGTTGAAGGTTCTCTGGCTGGCTCTGGCAAGGCCCGTCCAACAGGGACGAAGGCCTGCTTCTTCCCCTTACAGGGGGTATGCTACTCTGACCTTCACTAACATTGAGCTCCTTCCTGTCTAGAGAGAGCCAGAATGTATAGACAAGTTCCATTCTCTGTAAACTTGCTCTGCCATAGGTGCCGCCATCTGCTGGTGAACCAGGAATATTACACAGTTAAACTATTTAAAATATTAAACAGTTGCAAAATAGGAAATACATACACACATTATGCAGGTTATGGAAATAAATATGTAAGATGACACAAGATGATGTCAGATCAACCATAAGAGATAGTGATGAGGTAAAAAGAGTGGTAATGCCCCCTAGAGGGACATACCCTCTAAACGCACATATTAGCAGCGGGTTACCCTTGGCATTGTTAGATCTGCTTGTGACGTAACCACTTGGTTCCCTCTGTGTCACACTAGACCTAGGCTCTCTAGCTGACACAAGGTCACATAAGAACCATTAGTTTTAAATGTCCTCAGTGGCAGTCCTTAATGATCAAGGCGATGTTAGACCAGCTTGGAACCTATATTAACACACTCAGAAGCAGTCCATAATAACTAAGCAATAAAGAAAGGTGCTTACTATCTGGTGACCTGAATAAAGTGCAAAAACCATGATCCATACAATAGTGCATAAGAGGTCACATTGGGGTACCTGGAAAAGAATATACAATGTGTATGTTGCTGAAACCTGAAAAGATTAGTGCAAATTTTCAATGCAAATACATAAGGCACGTTTTTAATGCAATAAATCAGTGCAAATATTCAGTGCAATAAGGGAATCACATTAGAGTCTATTTTTCTTCAATGTTTGAAGGTAAAGTGCACCTGACTATAATTGTAAGTGCAACAACAGTCCTTTGTAATCCACGGGAATAGTAATGTCATTATTTGTAATCCAAATGAGCTAGCAGAGTCATTTGTAATGCACATAAGGCACAAAGTCATTTGTAATCCACATGGGTATAAATGTAGCAGCACAGGTCATGAGAACCATTAGCAAAGGGCTCTCCAATAACCTGAAAAGGGGGAGAAAAGGAATTTTGTCACAATCCATGCGCAACTGGGATATAAATCAAGATGGGGAGGGGGAGTCCTAATTGAGCATGATCATCCAGGTGAGGGCAGAACCAGGCAACCTGAAAATAGAAAACATATTAAAACACAACAACATGGCCTCACCCTTCAGATGCTGTCCATGGAGTGGCTTCCAAAGTCACTGTTCTTTAAAGACTGTAGAGTTGATGTCACGCCTTTCCCTGTGAATGTGCGGAGATCTGTCAGACTGGCTGCACATGTCTGACTTCTTTGTTTGTTTTGATTTGGGTTTGAGCTGGGCCCACCTTCCCTCAGGTCTACTGGGTTTCATTGTTAGTGAGGCTATTTATTCCTCCTTCCCCCAGTGGCCTGTGCGTGTTATAGTTCTTTCCTGGGAGCTCTTGATTTTTGGTGAATCGTCTGCTCCAGCTCTGCTCAAGATAAGTCATTTACTTAATTTCCCTTTGTGTGTGTTATCTAGGCCTCTAGGGAGACGCTTGCTTCTTCCTGATTTGAAGAAGCAGGTTGCCTCTTTCCTTTTTCCTGCTGCTTAGGGTTTGCCCAGGGTGTTCAGGTTTAGGCACGAGGGCATGTGCATATCCACCCTAAGGGTATGCACATGGGCATAGCAGTTTAGGAAAAGCTTTTAGGGATCACTAGGAGGTGACCCTTTTTTCCCTAGCTTTTGGGCCTAGTCGTTTGTTCTGTTTTCCCGTGTTTGGTCATTTCCCCACTTACCTACCTATCATGACAGTTAATGAGACGATCCAGCTCCTTAGAGGAGGGACTGGCAGTCCTCATCGCTGCTGGAGATGCCGAAGCTGCAGAAGGTCATGAGAGGTTTTTCCTGCCTCTGAAAATCCATCTGGGCATGAGTGGTGGACCGCCACTGCCCTCCTGTGGTGGCAATCAGAATTGACCTTGTGGTTGCACTTTTCATATGCACGGCCATCCTCTGTTTAATTGGGGCAGCTGCTCCTGATATTTCAAAGGGGTCCAGGACCACTGGTTGGAGGGGCATTGGTAAATCAGCCTCCATTTGGGATGGACCGATCAATAGCTCTGGTTGCTCCCTTCTGACGACCTGCTGCTGGGATTTCCATGGCAATTGGTAAGCCACAAATATTGGGCTGCACACCAAAGCTGTCTGGGCCATGCGTCCTAACTGCTGGGTGGGTTGCTTCTTCAGGTTCTCCAGCTGCCCCCACCGCACCAGCCGGCTTGGGGATTACAGGCACCTCCTTCCCTGATCCCTGGACAAGCTGCGGGAGACAGATCTCCTCTAGAGCATCTTTTAAGTCAGAGAAGTCGCTTCTGCTGGGCATCTCTTCCCCAGTAGACTTCGGGGTAGTCTCCCCCTGGGCCGACTCAGTCGCTATCCTGCAGCCTTTTGCGCGGGTTAAATCTTGAAAGAGAGGAGGAGCCGGAAGGGAGGAGCTTTCACTTCCTCTATACAGACAGTAGCATCACTCCCGGTGGGCAGGGCTATAATTTCCCGCTTTAGGTAGGAACATTCCTGAATGTTCCCGCTTTGCTTGGGCATGAAGAAGCTGCGCCATTACATGTAAAAATGCCTGATTAACCCTTCAGGCACTGGCACGCAGAGTTTTTTGCAGGTCGCTCCACACCAGATGCATTAAAGTCATTTTTAGCTGTGTATTTGTAAATACAATAGGCTATAAAGATCAATAGCACATAGATTGGTACTGTCCGTATCCTGTTTGTGACGCCAAAAGTTATGCAGCACGCCACAGGTGAGATGTCAGCCAGAGGGTCCCATTTAAGATGGTATCAGTGCTTAAAAAGTTTTTGTTGCGACGCCAGTTGCATTTCAGCAGCGAGGGACTAAGTCCCCTAGGTAGAGGGCACTGGTGGTACCCAGGTGTAGGAATGCCAGAGTGGTGTAAGGGTTGCCTATAGTGTCCCTTTAGGTGCAGCTCTTGGACTTGTCACTGTGCTTTTACCTGGATATCTGTAACCCGGGCATAGCCGTCCGCAGCGGTGCAACTGAAATGGTTAGGTGGTAAGGATGAAAGTGAAATAACTTAAGTCCAGACTTTTATTAGCATTGAAAACATCTTTACTTGAATAAACTCTAATCAAAGAACAATCTTCCAAACTTTATCTTGGTCACCAGCAGCTCTGGCATAAGCTTTGGCAGGCAAACACATTCGGCTTGACTACATCTGTCACTTTCTTTGGCTCTGCTGTGTTATCAGATTAAATATAAACTTTTCCTTTCTGCTGTACTTATCTTTCTGTAGTCTGACTCTGTCTGTATCTTGATCTGTACCTTTTATCTATATTTAACTCTCTCTTCATCTTTATCCAGGGAACCTTTCTTCCTGGCTTCTGAAGTTCTTTACTTATTTTCTCTGGTTCCAGCAGAGTTTAAGGTTCTCTGGCTGGCTCTGGCAAGGCCCGTCCAACAGGGACGAAGGCCTGCTTCTTCCCCTTACAGGGGGTAAGCTACTCTGACCTTCACTAACATTGAACTCCTCCCTGTCTAGAGAGAGCCAGAATGGATAGACAAGTTCCATTCTCTGTAAACAAGCTCTGCCATAGGTGCCGCCATCTGCTGGTGAACCAGGAATATTACACAGTTAAACTATTTAAAATATGGAACAGTTGCAAAATAGGAAAAACATACACACATTATGCAGGATATGAAAAAAAAATATGTAAGATAACACAAGATGACATCAGATCAAATATAAGATATAGCGATGGGGCAAAAAGAGTGGCAATGCCCCCTAGCAGGGCATTACAGATGTGTGTGTCATGAGATTCTACAGCAGCTGAGGTGTGTTTTGTGATGTTCTGTAGAAGCTGAGGTTTGTGTTGTTAGGTTCTACAGCAGCTGAGGTGTGTATTATGATGTTCTGCAGCAGCGAAGGTGTATATTATGATGTCTTTAGCAGTTGAGTGTGTATTATAAGGGTATGCAAAAACAGAGCTGTGTATTAGACTGTTCTGCAACAGCTGAGGCATGTTTTAGGCTACTTTCACACCTGCGCTAGGTGCGGATCTGTCTGGTATCTGCACAGACGGATCCACACCTATAAATTCAAAAGATGATATCCGTTCAGTGCGGATCCGTCTGCATAATAGCTTTTTCAGATCTGAGTTTTTACGATCGTGAAAACTCAGATCCGACAGCGTTTTGGTGTCCGCCTCCAGAGCGGAATGGAGGCGGAACGGAGCCAAACTGATGCATTCTGAACGGAATTGGGGCTAAACATATCCGTTTGGGGCTGCTTGTGAGAGCCTTGAAATGGATCTCACAAGCGGACCCTGAAATGCCAGTGTAAAAGTAGCCTTACTATGTTCTGCAGCAGATAATGTGTGTATTATGAGGGCACAAATATATCGTGGCTCACCCGTGTCTGTTAGTGTGGTCAAGGTGCTCTGTTTTAAGGGATGTTTCACCTGATCATCCAATGTAATAATTGCGTAATAAAAATAAAATAAAACAGGCACTCAACAACTGGTATGTCTATAGTAGAATATTTATATAGTAAATGTACAATAAAATATCACATAAAAATTATAAAACATATAAAATCTAGCATAATAATAAATGCACTGAGCTGTAGTTGACAAATGCTGTTAGGGTTCAAAAAATTGCTTACATCAATAAATGAGTTGTGATATTAATAAGTGACAATTGGTGAAATAATAAATAATATTAGAAAAAATAAGAAAAAATATAAAAAGATGATGATAATAGTCTTTGTGAAAAAAGGAGATGAATACAGTGATATCTGTGTCCATATAAAATTGTTGTAGCAACTTGTTGATTTCCCTACTAGGGATGAGCGAACTCGAACTGTATAGTTCGGGTTCGTACCGAATTTTGGGGTGTCCGTGACACGGACCCGAACCCGGACATTTTCGTAAAAGTCCGGGTTCGGGTTCGGTGTTCGTCGCTTTCTTGGCGCTTTTGTGGCGCTTTCTTGGCGCTTTTTGAAAGGCTGCAAAGCAGCCAATCAACAAGCGTCATACTACTTGCCCCAAGAGGCCGTCACAGCCATGCCTACTATTGGCATGGCTGTGATTGGCCAGAGCACCATGTGACCCAGCCTCTATTTAAGCTGGAGTCACATAGCGCCGCCCGTCACTCTGCTCTGATTAGCGTAGGGAGAGGTTGCGGATGCGACAGTAGGGCGAGATTAGGCAGATTAACTCCTCCAAAGGACTTCACTTGATTAATCGATCGATCTGCAGCTGTGCATCATTGAGCTGCTGAAATTAAAATGCTCACTCACTGTTTTTAGGCTGCCCAGACCGTTTGTCAGTCACTTTTTTCTGGGGTGATCGGCGGCCATTTTGTGTCTTGTGCGGTGCTGCGACCAAGTGCATCCAAGCTGCGACCAAGTGCATTTAACCCTCAATGGTGTGGTTGTTTTTTGGCTAAAGCCTACATCAGGGTGAAGCTGTCACACCAAGTGCATTTAACCAGCAATAGTCTGTTCATTTTTTGGCCATATACTAAATCAGGGGCAAGCTGCGCCTGTCACCAAGTGCATTTAACCCTCAATGGTGTGGTTGTTTTTTGGCTAAAGCCTACATCAGGGTGAAGCTGTCACACCAAGTGCATTTAACCAGCAATAGTCTGTTCATTTTTTGGCCATATACTAAATCAGGGGCAAGCTGCGCCTGTCACCAAGTGCATTTAACCCTCAATGGTGTGGTTGTTTTTTGGCTAAAGCCTACATCAGGGTGAAGCTGTCACACCAAGTGCATTTAACCAGCAATAGTCTGTTCATTTTTTGGCCATATACTAAATCAGGGGCAAGCTGCGCCTGTCACCAAGTGCATTTAACCCTCAATGGTGTGGTTGTTTTTTGGCTAAAGCCTACATCAGGGTGAAGCTGTCACACCAAGTGCATTTAACCAGCAATAGTCTGTTTATTTTTTGGCCATATACTACATCAGGGGCAAGCTGCGCCTGTCACCAAGTGCATTTAACCCTCAGTAGTGTGGTTGGTCAAGCTGTGACACCAAGTGCATTTAACCAGCAATAGTCTGTTCATTTTTTGGCCATATACTACATCAGGGGCAAGCTGCGCCCGTCACCAAGTGCATTTAACCAGCAATAGTGTGGTTATTTTTTGGCCATATCCCAGTCTAATTCTGTCACTAAATCCATACCGGTCACCCAGCGCCTAAATACTAGGCCTCAAATTTATATCCCGCTAAATCTCTCATTACCGCTGTCCTGTTGTGGCTGGGAAAGTTATTTAGTGTCCGTCAAAGCACATTTTTTGTTCTGGGTTGAAGTACAATTCCCAATTTAGCAATTTCATAATTTAGTGGTTCCTGCTATATCAGAGCTATTTGAAATCTATCCCTAAAAGGGTATATAATATTCAAGGTGCACATAGGGTCATTCAGAATAACTTCACACACACCCGCTACTGTGTATTTCCAAGTCTAATTCTGTCACTAAACCCATACCTGTCACCCAGCGCCTAAATACTAGGCCTCAAATTTATATCCTGCTAAATCTCTCATTACCGCTGTCCTGTTGTGGCTGGGAAAGTTATTTAGTGTCCGTCAAAGCACATTTTTTGTTCTGGGTTGAAATACAATTCCCAATTTAGCAATTTCATAATTTAGTGGTTTCTGCTATATCAGAGCTATTTGAAATCTATCCCTAAAAGGGTATATAATATTCAAGGTGCACATTGGGTCATTCAGAATAACTTCACACACACCCGCTACTGTGTATTTCCAAGTCTAATTCTGTCACTAAACCCATACCTGTCACCCAGCGCCTAAATACTAGGCCTCAAATTTATATCCTGCTAAATCTCTCGTTACCGCTGTCCTGTTGTGGCTGGGAAAGTTATTTAGTGTCCGTCAAAGCACATTTTTTGTTCTGGGTTGAAATACAATTCCCAATTTAGCAATTTCATAATTTAGTGGTTTCTGCTATATCAGAGCTATTTGAAATCTATCCCTAAAAGGGTATATAATATTCAAGGTGCACATTGGGTCATTCAGAATAACTTCACACACACCCGCTACTGTGTATTTCCAAGTCTAATTCTGTCACTAAACCCATACCTGTCACCCAGTGCCTAAATACTAGGCCTCAAATTTATATCCTGCTAAATCTCTCGTTACCGCTGTCCTGTTGTGGCTGGGAAAGTTATTTAGTGTCCGTCAAAGCACATTTTTTGTTCTGGGTTGAAATACAATTCCCAATTTAGCTATTTCATAAGTTAGTGGTTTCTGCTATATCAGAGCTATTTGAAATCTATCCCTAAAAGGGTATATAATATTCAAGGTGCACATTGGGTCATTCAGAATAACTTCACACACACCCGCTACTGTGTATTTCCAAGTCTAATTCTGTCACTAAACCCATACCTGTCACCCAGCGCCTAAATACTAGGCCTCAAATTTATATCCTGCTAAATCTCTCGTTACCGCTGTCCTGTTGTGGCTGGGAAAGTTATTTAGTGTCCGTCAAAGCACATTTTTTGTTCTGGGTTGAAATACAATTCCCAATTTAGCAATTTCATAATTTAGTGGTTTCTGCTATATCAGAGCTATTTGAAATCTATCCCTAAAAGGGTATATAATATTCAAGGTGCACATTGGGTCATTCAGAATAACTTCACACACACCCGCTACTGTGTATTTCCAAGTCTAATTCTGTCACTAAACCCATACCTGTCACCCAGCGCCTAAATACTAGGCCTCAAATTTATATCCTGCTAAATCTCTCGTTACCGCTGTCCTGTTGTGGCTGGGAAAGTTATTTAGTGTCCGTCAAAGCACATTTTTTGTTCTGGGTTGAAATACAATTCCCAATTTAGCAATTTCATAATTTAGTGGTTTCTGCTATATCAGAGCTATTTGAAATCTATCCCTAAAAGGGTAGATCATATTGAAGGTGCACATAGGGTCATTCAGAATAACTTCACACACACCCGCTACTGTGCATTTCCAAGTCTAATTCTGTCACGAAACCCATACCTGTCACCCAGCACCTAAATACTAGGCCTCAAATTTATATCCCGCTAAATCTCTCGTTACCGCTGTCCTGTTGTGGCTGGGAAAGTTATTTAGTGTCCGTCAAAGCACATTTTTTGTTCTGGGTTGAAATACAATTCCCAATTTAGCAATTTAAAAATTTAGTGGTTTCTGCTGTATCAGAGCTATTTGAAATCTATCCCTAAAAGGGTATATAATATTCAAGGTGCACATAGGGTCATTCAGAATAACTTCACACACACGCTACTGTGCATTTCCAAGTCTAATTCTGTTAGTAAATCCATACCGGTCACCCAGCGCCTAAATACTAGGCCTCAAATTTATATCCCGCTGAATTTGAATACAATACATTGGGCCAAATAATATTTTTGTTGTTGTGGTGAACCATAACAATGAGAAAAACATCTAGTAAGGGACGCGGACGTGGACATGGTCGTGGTGGTGTTAGTGGACCCTCTGGTGCTGGGAGAGGACGTGGCCGTTCTGCCACATCCACACGTCCTAGTGTACCAACTACCTCAGGTCCCAGTAGCCGCCAGAATTTACAGCGATATATGGTGGGGCCCAATGCCGTTCTAAGGATGGTAAGGCCTGAGCAGGTACAGGCATTAGTCAATTGGGTGGCCGACAGTGGATCCAGCCCGTTCACATTATCTCCCACCCAGTCTTCTGCAGAAAGCGCACAGATGGCGCCTGAAAACCAACCCCATCAGTCTGTCACATCACCCCCATGCATACCAGGGAAACTGTCTCAGCCTCAAGTTATGCAGCAGTCTCTTATGCTGTTTGAAGACTCCGCTGGCAGGGTTTCCCAAGGGCATCCACCTAGCCCTTCCCCAGCGGTGAAAGATATAGAATGCACTGACGCACAACCACTTATGTTTCCTGATGATGAGGACATGGGAATACCACCTCAGCATGTCTCTGATGATGACGAAACACAGGTGCCAACTGCTGCGTCTTTCTGCAGTGTGCAGACTGAACAGGAGGTCAGGGATCAAGACTGGGTGGAAGACGATGCAGGGGATGATGAGGTCCTAGACCCTACATGGAATGAAGGTCGTGCCACTGACTTTCACAGTTCGGAGGAAGAGGCAGTGGTGAGACCGAGCCAACAGCGTAGCAAAAGAGGGAGCAGTGGGCAAAAGCAGAACACCCGCCGCCAAGAGACTCCGCCTGCTACTGCCCGCCGCCATCTGGGACCGAGCACCCCAAAGGCAGCTTCAAGGAGTTCCCTGGCATGGCACTTCTTCAAACAATGTGCTGACGACAAGACCCGAGTGGTTTGCACGCTGTGCCATCAGAGCCTTAAGCGAGGCATTAACGTTCTGAACCTGAGCACAACCTGCATGACCAGGCACCTGCATGCAAAGCATGAACTGCAGTGGAGTAAACACCTTAAAACCAAGGAAGTCACTCAGGCTCCCCCTGCTACCTCTTCTGCTGCTGCCGCCTCGGCCTCTTCTGCTGCTGCCGCCTCGGCCTCTTCCTCCGCCTCTGGAGGAACGTTGGCACCTGCCGCCCAGCAAACAGGGGATGTACCACCAACACCACCACCACCACCTCCGTCACCAAGCGTCTCAACCATGTCACACGGCAGCGTTCAGCTCTCCATCTCACAAACATTTGAGAGAAAGCATAAATTCCCACCTAGCCACCCTCGATCCCTGGCCCTGAATGCCAGCATTTCTAAACTACTGGCCTATGAAATGCTGTCATTTAGGCTGGTGGACACAGACAGCTTCAAACAGCTCATGTCGCTTGCTGTCCCACAGTATGTTGTTCCCAGCCGCCACTACTTCTCCAAGAGAGCCGTGCCTTCCCTGCACAACCAAGTATCCGATAAAATCAAGTGTGCACTGCGCAACGCCATCTGTAGCAAGGTCCACCTAACCACAGATACGTGGACCAGTAAGCACGGCCAGGGACGCTATATCTCCCTAACTGCACACTGGGTAAATGTAGTGGCAGCTGGGCCCCAGGCGGAGAGCTGTTTGGCGCACGTCCTTCCGCCGCCAAGGATCGCAGGGCAACATTCTTTGCCTCCTGTTGCCACCTCCTCCTTCTCGGCTTCCTCCTCCTCTTCTTCCACCTGCTCATCCAGTCAGCCACACACCTTCACCACCAACTTCAGCACAGCCCGGGGTAAACGTCAGCAGGCCATTCTGAAACTCATATGTTTGGGGGACAGGCCCCACACCGCACAGGAGTTGTGGCGGGGTATAGAACAACAGACCGACGAGTGGTTGCTGCCGGTGAGCCTCAAGCCCGGCCTGGTGGTGTGCGATAATGGGCGAAATCTCGTTGCAGCTCTGGGACCAGCCAATTTGACGCACATCCCTTGCTTGGCGCATGTGCTGAATTTGGTGGTGCAGAAGTTCATTCACAACTACCCCGACATGTCAGAGCTGCTGCATAAAGTGCGGGCCGTCTGTTCGCGCTTCCGGCGTTCACATCCTGCTGCTGCTCGCCTGTCTGCGCTACAGCGTAACTTCGGCCTTCCCGCTCACCACCTCATATGCGACGTGCCCACCAGGTGGAACTCCACCTTGCACATGCTGGACAGACTGTGCGAGCAGCAGCAGGCCATAGTGGAGTTTCAGCTGCAGCACGCACGGGTCAGTCGCACTACAGAACAGCACCACTTCACCACCAATGACTGGGCCTCCATGCGAGACCTGTGTGCCCTGTTGCGCTGTTTCGAGTACTCCACCAACATGGCCAGTGGCGATGACGCCGTTATCAGCGTTACAATACCACTTCTATGTCTCCTTGAGAAAACACTTAGGGCGATGATGGAAGAGGAGGTGGCCCAGGAGGAGGAGGAGGAGGAGGAGGAGGAAGAGGGGTCATTTTTAGCACTTTCAGGCCAGTCTCTTCGAAGTGACTCAGAGGGAGGTTTTTGGCAACAGCAGAGGCCAGGTACAAATGTGGCCAGCCAGGGCCCACTACTGGAGGACGAGGAGGACGAGGATGAGGAGGAGGTGGAGGAGGATGAGGATGAAGCATGGTCACAGCGGGGTGGCACCCAACGCAGCTCGGGTCCATCACTGGTGCGTGGCTGGGGGGAAAGGCAGGACGATGACGATACGCCTCCCACAGAGGACAGCTTGTCCTTACCCCTGGGCAGCCTGGCACACATGAGCGACTACATGCTGCAGTGCCTGCGCAACGACAGCAGAGTTGCCCACATTTTAACCTGTGCGGACTACTGGGTTGCCACCCTGCTGGATCCACGCTACAAAGACAATGTGCCCACCTTACTTCCTGCACTGGAGCGTGATAGGAAGATGCGCGAGTACAAGCGCACGTTGGTAGACGCGCTACTGAGAGCATTCCCAAATGTCACAGGGGAACAAGTGGAAGCCCAAGGCCAAGGCAGAGGAGGAGCAAGAGGTCGCCAAGGCAGCTGTGTCAATGCCAGCTCCTTTGAGGGCAGGGTTAGCATGGCAGAGATGTGGAAAACTTTTGTCAACACGCCACAGCTAACTGCACCACCACCTGATACGCAACGTGTTAGCAGGAGGCAACATTTCACTAACATGGTGGAACAGTACGTGTGCACACCCCTCCACGTACTGACTGATGGTTCGGCCCCATTC
Source organism: Bufo gargarizans (assembly GCF_014858855.1). NCBI lineage: Eukaryota > Metazoa > Chordata > Amphibia > Anura > Bufonidae > Bufo > Bufo gargarizans. The sequence continues at coordinate 337,340,680 of NC_058082.1, read as the reverse complement.
AACTTCTGGGTCTCTAAATTGTCCACGAGGCCAAAGCTAGCCTTTTATGCCTTGGAGGTGCTGGCCTGCCCGGCGGCCAGCGTTTTGTCTGAACGTGTATTCAGCACGGCAGGGGGCGTCATTACAGACAAACGCAGCCGCCTGTCTACAGCCAATGTGGACAAGCTGACGTTCATAAAAATGAACCAGGCATGGATCCCACAGGATCTGTCCGTCCCTTGTCCAGATTAGACATTAACTACCTCCCCTTAACCATATATTATTGGACTCCAGGGCACTTCCTCATTCAATCCTATTTTTATTTTCATTTTACCATTATATTGCGAGGAAACCCAAAGTTGAATGAACCTCTCCTGTGTCTGGGTGCCGGGGCCTAAATATATGCCAATGGACTGTTCCAATGTTGGGTGACGTGAAGCCTGATTCTCTGCTATGACATGCAGAATGATTCTCTGCTGACATGAAGCCGGATTGTCTGTTACGGGACCTCTCTCCTCTGCCTGTGTGCTGGGCCTAAATATATGCCAATGGACTGTTGCAGTGGTGGCTGACGTGAAGCCTCATTCTCTGCTATGACATGCAGACTGATTCTCTGCTGACATGAAGACAGATTCTCTGTTACGGGACCTCTCTCCTCTGCCTGTGTGTGTGCTGGGCCTAAATATATGCCAATGGACTGTTGCAGTGGTGGCTGACGTGAAGCCTCATTCTCTGCTGTGACATGCAGACTGATTCTCTGCTGACATGAAGCCAGATTCTCTGTTATGGGACCTCTCTCCTCTGCCTGTGTGTGTGCTGGGCCTAAATATATGCCAATGGACTGTTGCAGTGGTGGCTGACGTGAAGCCTCATTCTCTGCTATGACATGCAGACTGATTCTCTGCTGACATGAAGACAGATTCTCTGTTACGGGCCCTCTCTCCTCTGCCTGTGTGTGTGCTGGGCCTAAATATATGCCAATGGACTGTTGCAGTGGTGGCTGACGTGAAGCCTCATTCTCTGCTATGACATGCAGACTGATTCTCTGCTGACATGAAGACAGATTCTCTGTTACGGGACCTCCCTCCTCTGCCTGGGTGCTGGGCCTAAATATATGCCAATGGACTGTTGCAGTGGTGGCTGACGTGAAGCCTCATTCTCTGCTATGACATGCAGACTGATTCTCTGCTGACATGAAGACAGATTCTCTGTTACAGGACCTCCCTCCTCTGCCTGGGTGCTGGGCCTAAATATATGCCAATGGACTGTTGCAGTGGTGGCTGACGTGAAGCCTCATTCTCTGCTATGACATGCAGACTAATTCTCTGCTGACATGAAGACAGATTCTCTGTTACGGGACCTCTCTCCTCTGCCTGTGTGTGTGCTGGGCCTAAATATATGCCAATGGACTGTTGCAGTGGTGGCTGACGTGAAGCCTCATTCTCTGCTATGACATGCAGACTGATTCTCTGCTGACATGAAGACAGATTCTCTGTTACGGGACCTCCCTCCTCTGCCTGGGTGCTGGGCCTAAATATATGCCAATGGACTGTTGCAGTGGTGGCTGACGTGAAGCCTCATTCTCTGCTATGACATGCAGACTAATTCTCTGCTGACATGAAGACAGATTCTCTGTTACGGGACCTCTCTCCTCTGCCTGTGTGTGTGCTGGGCCTAAATATATGCCAATGGACTGTTGCAGTGGTGGCTGACGTGAAGCCTCATTCTCTGCTATGACATGCAGACTGATTCTCTGCTGACATGAAGACAGATTCTCTGTTACGGGACCTCCCTCCTCTGCCTGGGTGCTGGGCCTAAATATATGCCAATGGACTGTTGCAGTGGTGGCTGACGTGAAGCCTCATTCTCTGCTATGACATGCAGTCTGATTCTCTGCTGACATAAAGCCAGATTCTCTGTTACGGGACCTCCCTCCTCTGCCTGGGTGCTGGGCCTAAATATATGCCAATGGACTGTTGCAGTGGTGGCTGACGTGAAGCCTCATTCTCTGCTATGACATGCAGACTAATTCTCTGCTGACATGAAGCCAGATTCTCTGTTACGGGACCTCTCTCCTCTGCCTGGGTGCTGGGGCCTAAATTTATGAAAATGGACTCTTCCAGTGGTGGGTGACGTGAAGCCAGATTCTCTGCTATGGGACCTCTCTCCAATTGATTTTGGTTAATTTTTATTTATTTATTTTTTATTTTAATTCATTTCCCTATCCACATTTGTTTGCAGGGGATTTACCTACATGTTGCTGCCTTTTGCAGCCCTCTAGCTCTTTCCTGGGCTGTTTTACAGCCTTTTTAGTGCCGAAAAGTTCGGGTCCCCATTGACTTCAATGGGGTTCGGGTTCGGGACGAAGTTCGGATCGGGTTCGGATCCCGAACCCGAACATTTCCGGGATGTTCGGCCGAACTTCTCGAACCCGAACATCCAGGTGTTCGCTCAACTCTATTCCCTACATCAATTTAAGTCCAGTATTTGGTAACACTGCTGTAGCAGAGTGAAGATACAAATGTAGCAGCACACAGAGTCCGCACTCCAAGTACAAGGATATAGGTGATGTTGGGGTTA